>NC_089205.1:29483550-29496050 GCF_963930695.1 Labrus bergylta
CCCGCTCCGTCCTCGCCCACCCATGAGCACCTGGAGTGGGACCCCTCCGTCGATATCGGGCGGTCCGTCTCCCGCGACGACGCCGACTCGTCCTATTTCAGCGTCAGCGGAGGTAGGAAGTGACACGACGACCTCTTGAGTCTTTACTGGACAAAATGTAACTAAACTTTCCCTGATTGTTTGTGTTTTAAAGTTCACCATGAAGAACAGCTGATTTTTAATTATTGTGATGCTTTTTTTTACGGAGAAAGGTGGATGTTGCATTCCTCAAAATATGAAATTTAACAAGATGTAAAAATCTGATTTCAACCATCTCAGCTCCTTCCTGCAGAGGTCGCTACTTGTTTGAGATAAGAGGGTCTGCTTTTGTTCTTCTTACAGCAGGTGATGCCCACCTTAAGTTATCGTGTGTGTGTGTGTGTGTGTGTGTGTGTGTGTGTGTGTGTGTGTGTGTGTGTGTGTGTTCAGGCCTGTGTCACAGAGACGGTCTGAAGAGGCGGAGCTACCTCAGCTCCCTCGGCTCGGAGTCTGATATCAACAATGACATCACCAACCAGGAAGCAGATGTGGTGAGTTAACAGATTCCTCAAAGATCCGCTGACACACTCTCTCACCGACTGACGGGCTGAGAGTACAGAACTGATCCCTACAGAGACCGACCTTCATGTTAATGACAAAGATGCTTAACTTTCAACAAACACATGTTGCATCTCCTCACTCAGAGACGGTCTGCTTCAGCCTGAAAGTTTGTGACTTCAGGTTTTTAAATCCTCCGACAAAAGATTTATGTTTCACAGAATAACACATTAAAGAAAAGCAGTGGACCCAGAGAAATGTAAAGGAAGAGTGTGAGACTTTTTGATCCAGTAGATGTCGCCCCCTTGAGCACCAGCATGAAACCAAAACAAACTGCTGTTAAAGTGGGTGAGGTACATCAGCCCCTGAGAACAGACTTACTTGAATTCCATTGTGAGGAGATTGTGTTGTGATGTGTCTTTGTGGATAGACGAGTGAGAGTGACTTCTTTTTGTTCAGATGTTTGTATTTAGTTTGAGGTCAAATGAAAGGGAGCGCAACAGAAGCTTTTGTTGAGACGTGGCTTGATGCATTCATCTGTGCCATGTCTGTATCTTCATGTATTTATTATATATTTATATGTGAAGTGATTCATGCACATCTTTTTGAATCCTGGAGTATGACCTCCCTGATGATGAAAAAACTGAATTCAAGAAAAAGCAGCAGAGCAGGAAGTCCCCGTGTTTGAGTCTGGCTGCTTTGATGACGCTGATCTGATTTGTCTTCTCTTGGTTACAAAACAATATATTTTTTCTCTGCAACAAAAGGGTTCGCTCTCTGTTCGGATCCTTACTGTGATGTTGTCAGAAAAACAATCTGAGCCTGTCAGAGGTAATAACAACAACTTTCAGAAGACACACTTTAACAGGCTCCATTTTTAGATCGCACACGTTGTCATTTCCCTCAGTGTATTAACCCACGCTGCTCCCATCACGCATCCTTTTCTGACACTATTTTGGTCACGTTAACACATCGACAGGAGGCGTTTAAATGATCTGATGTCATCGTGATATACTGACATTAAAGCTCACAGCTGACATATCGGAGCGACGACACATCAGACCTAAATTTAGACGCAGTGTGTGTTTATTTATTTTCTTCATATTTCATTGTACACTCGGTCGTTTGTGTTGTTCTCTGACCCAGATGCCACACAGCCCAGAGGCTCCGTCTGCCTGTCAGTCTGGATCTCACACACACACACACACACACACACACACACACACACACACACACACACACACACACACACACACACACACACACACACACACACACACACACACACATACAATCATTGAAGTTCTGATACTGCAGTGTCTGCTTCTTGAACTGGTTACTTCACTTCACTTTCTGCTGATCTAATGACGACACCTGCCCTCGTCTACATGTTGTCATGTATATCAGTTTCCTTTTTTAAAGCTCTTATTTTGAAAAGACACAGGAGTGGAGGAGTGTGTCATCAGCTGTGAGACACAGAAATGCGGAGCGAAGTGAGGAACAGAAAGAGATAAAAATGAAAAAAGATGATGGGGACTGATGGGGCGAGGACATAAATTTAAAACTTTGAAGTAATTTCGGTTTCCTTCTCCGCTTGGCTGCAGCTCAGCCCCGCTCTGTGTGTGTTTCTGTGTCACACACACACACACACACACACACACACACACACACACACACACACACACACACACACACACACACACACACACACACACACACACACTGTTGCACTGTGGGTGAACCCTGAAGCTCAACAGGAGAGGAGACGAACACAGACACACATGTACAACTGAATTAACATCTGATTACAGCTGCAGCATCCCAACAAAGACATCAAAGTGTGTGTGTGTGAACTCTGCCACTCTCCTGTATTTCCATCTTTTTCTTACGGTCTTATTTATTATTGGACTGATAAAGGCGAGATACCAGCACGTCCTCCCTGCAGACTCAGCTCGCCGCTGTCTGCCCAGGGACTTAAGAGTGGCTGTACTTCATTAAATCTGCAACCGGTTGACCTCGTCTCCGGGTGCTCGTGTGCTGCATGAATTCTGAACGCAGCTCAGAGAGGCGCCTGCAGAGTTTATTCTCTGCAAAGATTTCTATCAGTTTCAAGCTCTTACAATTCAAGCCTTTGCACTTTAACTGAAAGTTATTTAAAAATTACAGAACACATAAACTAACTGGTCCTGGATTACAGCTCCTCTCTATCTGTCTGTGGTCTCACGTTTTAAAAATGCGGTGCTTTGAGCGGAATGAATGAATGAAACACATGGCTGTGTGGAAAATAGAAAAACTGGTTTGTATAATTTGTAAACAATCAAACCCTCTTAAATCCCGGTTGCAGACGGAGCACTGAGGGAATGCTACTTTCAAAATCATGCTAGTTTTTCAAAAATCAACCCTGCCTTCAACACATCACATGAATAAGAGATGCTTCACTTAAACAACCATATATATTTTTTTTAAATCGTCAGATCAGTGATTTATGTCGGGTGTAACTGGAGCTTATTCAAAACCACTGCGTTGTTTTTTTCTGTTTTCTGCGCAGCATGCGGAGGGACGCCTCGACCACGCCCACTCCAGTGTCTTCTCACCAATGCCGTTGCAGGAAGGCGGGACGTGGTTGAAAGGAGACCAGTGGTCGACCTCGACTCCTGACAGAGAAACTAGCTTTGATGGCGGGCGTGTAAGGGCGTGGCTGGGAGATCAAAGCCCCGCCCCTCCTGTGAGGAAGACTTCCTGTTGTAAAGCCGTGCAGACTGACGCCGAGGTGGAGGTGGGTGAAATCAACGTCAGTCACACTTCTTACTTCACGTTTTTTCAACCAGTATTGACGGAATTTGTTTTGGTGCTCCTTGGCGCTGATGGACGATCTCAGTGTGTTCCTGCACTGTTGTTAAACACAGTACAGAGAAATGTTCAGCTTGTTTTTATGGAGCTTTCATTGTTGCAAAACGGTTTGCAATTGCATAAAAGGTGCATTCATTATCTCTGTTTACAGATGCTACATAAAAAAAGTATAATTTGCACTCTCTGTGTGTGTGTGTGTGTGTGTGTGTGTGTGTGTGATCCCCCTCAGCTTTTTTTTTTTTTTTAAGATTTATTTTTGAGCTTTTTGTGCCTTTTAATTGAGAGACAAGACAGTTGATAGTCGGAAATCAGGGAGAAAGAGAGAGTGGGGAATGACATGTGGGAAAGGAGCCACAGGTCGGATTCGAACCCGGGCTGCCCGCTTGGAAGACCACAGCCTCCGTACATGGGGAGCGCGCACTAACCACTGCACCACCAGCGCCCCGTCTCCCTCAGTTTTACCCAGCATTGTACAGAGGAGACAGAAGAGACATTTCAGCAAACACACACTGAGTGATGTCCTCTCTCACTCGCAGCTCTATCAACATTCATAATCATCAGCCTGTATTTTCCCCGCTCATCCACCTTTTGTAAAGATGGATTCCTGAATAACCGTCCTCCATCCCTCCTCTGTTTTCTCATTCTCGCCGGCTTCTTGTTTCTCTCTCTCCGTTAGCCTCACTCTTTATTTCCTCTCCCTCTCTCTCTCATTACCGTCGAGCCATCTATTTACTCTCCTCTTCCTCCGTCACTTCCCGGGCCCGCTGAATGAATCCATAAAGTCTTGATTTATGCATCGAGTCTGGCTGCACTTTTACTGTCCCCATAAAAACAGGAGAGAAACACACAGACTTCCTCCTCTCCTTCCCTCCTCTTTACTTCCTCCCCTCCCAAATCTTGGTCTTTCCTCTGTCTTGAGTTACGACCGTTTACAGATAACGGTCCACGTACAGGAAAAGGAGATAAACAGACGACGGGCAAAGAGGAAGAAAAGTTAGCCGATGAGTTTCAAATCTGATAACAAAGTGTGTGTGTGTGTGTGTGTGTGTGTGTGTGTGTGTGTGTGTGTGTGTGTGTGTGTGTGTGTGTGTGTGTGTGTGTGTGTGTGTGTGTGTGTGTGTGTGTGTGTGTGTGTGTGTGTGTGTGTGTGTGTGTGTGTGTGTGTGTGTGTGTCCGCATTATAATTAGAACGATTTGGTGCATAGTAATTTGCAATATGCGAGTTTGATTGAATGCGTGTTTGTGCGTAATAGCATTGGCACTTTCTAATGGAGGTTCATTAACTGACGAAACTATCGAGCGAGCACCAAACAAATTGGAGCAGAAATCAACCTGCAGAAGTGAAGAAGAGAATCAAGAGTGTGATCGATGTTTTGGAGCGGCGCGTATAGAAACCGAGTAAACTCCAGTGAAGTTGAATCTGAAGCACTCTCTTCTTTTAAGTATGCTCCTCTAACAGCTCTTTAGTGAAGTTTTTGCCCTTTTTAATGGAGGTGGAGGAAATCTCATGATCGATGTTTTGTGTTGAAATGGAGTCTGGAACTTCATCCAGAGGCTTTTGTGTCCTTGACAAACAGCACAAATAACTCGGTAACGGTAATGAGGCTGCAGATCGACAGCACTTTTACATGCACGGCTAAGTGGAGTTGAACTGCTCAGTTGACCTTACTCTCCTTGTACCAGTATACGAGGACAGAGGGAGAATTGATAGTATGTCCAGCTCTCCACAGTAGGTGGCGATATACATCCTTTCAGCTAGTTACTTTTGGACCTTCTTCCAGTTGACCCTTCTTACAAGTTAGCAAGCGGAAAACTGGTTGTACATGGAATGGTGAAAACATGAACAGCTTTACATCGTACATGCTCTACGCTTTACTTTTTGGTTCAAATGCACGTTATCCCTCTAGCCTGCTGTGATATCAGGACGCAGGCGCTGACCTGACTTCTGCTACACAATTATGCAGTTGGACTACTGGGTCAAAGCCAAGTCCAGTTTGGGTCTGATTGAGGTGAATGTCTATGCACGAGTTAATTGATAGGTGTGTTACACCAACATTTTAAAATGAGTAAGATTTCATTCAGACTATTCTTTACATGCATTTTAAAAGTCAAGTTTTAGTTGAGTAACATAATAAACCAACATTTTCTAACTGCAGATGAACGTACTGACTGATTATTCTTTAGATTTATTGGATTTTTTCTGAGGAATTATTGATGGAGTCATGTCCATAACTTCAACCAATCAATGAGTGGACATGTTGTTATAGCACCTAGCTCTTCTACCATCAAACCATATTTCCAACTAACAGATCTAGTTTTGAAGGATTTTTTCTTCTGAACAGCTGCCATGTTTTCTTTGGTTTAAAATTGAGAATCAAAGAATCTTTGGAGTGTTAATTGTTCTGTTGAATTGGTTATTAGTAATCAGTCCTACAACTTTATGGGAAGGTTTTTAAGCTTGAACTGATTAAACACTTTCCAATCTGAATTGAATTCCTTTTCTTTCTGCTTAATTTACAGCGTTACTTTGATGGAAGCCACATTGGTGCAACCAGCAACCAACTCTGCCATGATTACACCCAGCAGCCTTTTCCTGCCCCCTCCCCTTCATCCATACATGACCCAAACACTTCCTCTGACGGGCTGAATCAACAACACGGGCCAAATCTTCAGGTGAGTCGATGGTGTCTTAGATCATGCAGCAACAGTGCAACAACAATTATTATGGGGACAACAGTTGTGTGTCGGAATTTTTACATTTTGGAAGCCACCATCTTTGTTTTTTGGAAGTGGCCATATTTGGACAATAGCTTGTAAGTAAGAAGGGAAGTTAGCCTCTTGGTTACACAGAGAAAGAAGTACCCAAAACCAGTATTTTTTCTAGTGGCCAACACTCCGCTTGTGAGTGTAGGCAAGTCTAAAAGAAAATGGGCTTTGTTTTCACTTCACATCAGTGAACATTTTCCTAATGAGGTTACTGTCCCAATCTTTAGCATCAAGTTTCTTTCATTAGAGCACAATGTTCATTTCTAAAGTTAAGTCCCATTTAGAGCAGGGGTGGCTGGTATAAATGGGCTAGCAATCTGCTCTCAGGTATGTCTTGGTCTCGGTTTGTGTGGTCTTGACTACAACCCTACTTCTTATGTTATCTGGTTAATAAAGCTAAAGAACTAGCATTTACATCCTGGTCTGATATCGCGCTGATTTAGCGTGAAGACGAAAAAAGAACAACAACAACAAGGTGTGCTTTAGGGCATGGCTACCTTGTTATGATCAAGTCACTACCACTGCAACATCAGAGGTTTCAGTTATAATTTGGTTGAACAAAAAATCATTTGCAGTCAGCTGTTAATTTCTTCAGTAAATCTGAATTTTCCGATGCTGTTTTAAGCTAGACAAATATTAGCATTATATATTTAAGTTAATTAGTTACTCTGTCATTCAAACTGGAAACCTCTGGCTCTAAAGAAGTGTTTTAAACATGTTTATTTCTGCTGTAAAGTTTGAATTTAAACTAGGGGTCTATGGGAAATGACTGACCTTTGAATCCAGCCTCCAGTGGTCATTTGAGGAACTGCAGTTTTTGGCAGAGGTTGCCGATTGCTTTGAAAAATAAGTGAGATTAATCAGAGATTAGTTTGATGTTTTTAGCTGTTGCTTCCCTTGAAAGAGGCTTCTTATCATCAGAGATACTCAGCAGATTGTTTCAGTTTGGAGTAAATAAGTGCTTTTGATTGTTTATTGGAATTCATCCACATTTATAAGAAGTAGTAAAAAGAAGTCCTGTTGCTCCTACCCTTAAGGAAGACATGAACTCTGTGTGTGTAGAGGTATTTTTCCTTAAAAGTCTTATACAAGGTTGCCTGAAACCTCTGAGGAGTAACAGAAGCTTTTTGTTCTTCAGGTTGAAGAAGAGCAGTCCAGTTGCGAAGAAGCCGAGCGCAGTTTCTCCGAACAAAGGTGAGAAACATAGGAACTGTTTTGAGCAGATACATGAGCTGTAATTTGCAGATATCCTGTAAAACCACAGAGATAAGCAGAACCTTGTACTTTTTTATGGAGAAAACTTCACACAGTTAAGGATTAGCATGTTTCTCTTTGGGTTGTAAGCAGGTTTAGTTTTTGCATCTGTGCTCGTCCATCTTGCCTGTTTTCATATTTGACTTTTATGTATTTAAGAAACTCTGTGTTTATTTTAACAAAACAACAAGAAATGGGAAAATCAGTGTATTTTATAAAAGATCAAAGTATTCTATTCAAGCACCTGAATGGCATTTTCTAGGATAACTTCAAATTAATTCAATAATGAGGTCGCTATAAAGTCTGGGGGTGCGTCCAGAGTGTCGATTTGGGGTGACCATCGACCTATGCAGGGGTCTCATCACGTTTGTGCACACACATGAATAAATAGCATTTATCTACTTTACTTACATTAAAGTTTCATTCAAATGTTACATTCCTGTGTTTATTTATTCAGCTTTAAAAAATAAGACAATGTAGAGGCGACATTTGAATCGTCTTAGCTTCATTCTTTGAGGACTAAATAAGACTGAAGTCAGTTTTTCAATATTTAGTAATTGCAACAAAACCTCCTAAACACTTACAAACTTGCAAGGATACATTTATTGGCAATGTTTGTGCACCTCTGCATTGCCGATTAATGATATTTTGCACGTAAGACAATTTGAGAGTTTGCTTGCAATTAAGTTTGTATCATTCACACCTGTCTAATAATAATAATAATAATAATAATAGACTTTATTTGGCATGGACATCACAGATATATTGGACGAACCAGATGCATTGTTTAAGTGTTTTAGCAAGCTTGCTAGTTCTCAACACCGGTCCACAGGAGGCTTTAGAAAGGAAAACAATTAAGATAGGGAGAAAAGTGATAAAACAGTGAAAACAATAAGGAGAGAATAAATGAATAGACATAAACTGTAGAGCAAAGGCAGCATGATCAAACAATAAACCAGTCAGAAGCTATTCATGTGAGCACTGCTGTTTTGATTTTAGCCATTGTTTGAGTAATGAAATACTTTGGAACAAATCTAGCAGCCTGCTGCCACACAGCTCTACATATTTGAATTAAACAAATCACGACTCTGAGAAAGCAAACAGCCAATCATACGTTAGGATTTTTGGGTGGCTTCTGGATGGCAAATCAGATTTCACGTGGGGCACCTTGCCACCCTGGACACCTCTAGGGGAAACCCCTGCTCCAGACAGCAAGAAATCAGTTGCTGAAAAATCACATTGAATTAACCAAGTTAGCTCTCTTGTTCTGTTTTCTGCTTGTTTTATTAAATCGAGGAATAGTATAAGAAAACATCCTTAGAAATCAGAGCTTAGACTTCACTAAACTCCAACAATCGCCTCAGAAGTGTCTCCCCTGTAGCCATGTTACATATTCTGATCCAGGACTCAGGACCATTATTAGATTACAGACCAATAAAATAAGGAATTACAGTTTTGTTTCCCCCAGTGAATGACTTAAAGTGCTTCCAAAGTTTTCTCTACACTGCCATAAATTAGATTCTGTTGAATGGAGGAATGGATGGTGCTGTATATATTTACCTTTTTAATTTGCCCCAAATGTAATCTGATTTAAAGGCCCAAGAACAGAAAGAAACTTCACAGTGATGTCCGTGTAATTTAAAACCCTGAATTCAGTTCTGGCACAAAGTAGGAAGACGGCTGTCGCTGTTTTCCTCCAAAACTTCCACTTTGTGCCGAAAATATTTTTTTTATGGATGGTAAGAATTTTGAGAAATGTAACCGTTAGAAACCAACACCTCCATCTCTTCCCCCTCCTCAGTGTGACCTCCAGCAGCCTGGCCCCCTCCTCCTCTTTCCCCTCCCCCACTCTCCTCTACCTCCTCCTGCCTGCAGCTCTGGTCCTCCTGGCCTGTCTGATGTGGGTCGCCCTGGAGCCGCCGTGCCAGCGCAGCAGCAGTTTGCCTCGGAGCTTCCACCTGGCCCTCAGATACGTCAACGGACCCCCGCCTACCTGAAGACCTTTCAGAGACTCTCACAGACAGAGTTTGAACAAAGCACTTTTTTCTCAGGATCTCTAGGACGAAGGTTTGCAGCTCACCGTGTCAACAAGTTGCTCATTTCAAATTCCCCACAAAGATCTAAATGTTTGACAGAAATCTGCAGAAACATCAGGAGGAACCCTGAGATGATTAGAACTCGACTGAAGGTGTTTAACATGCCTCAACAATCACAGAAACAGAAGTTCTGTTTTCTTTTCCCACTGTGTGTTCACATCATTATCATGGAGCTTACATCATCTTTTGGAGCTACTCATCTTCTCCAGCTACTCATGGCCGCGATCATGCTCCAGAAAAGCACCCAGTGGCACATGGCAAAACCAAGACGCTGAAGTTGACAGTGCCTTTCCAAAAGTTTACACTCTGGAACCAGTTTTCCAAAAAAACTTGTAGTTTAAACAATCAGCCAAACATTACAAAAGGTTTCCGTTCTTGACATAAATCGTCTCGTACAGGTGGACTTACTTTGAAACTACGGTTATCATGTGTTATTTTGACAGAATTAGGAAGTATTCAGTCACACATTTAAGCTCAAGTATAGCTTCATAAGACGCTCCTCATTTAATGAAACATATGAACAAGTACAACTTAAATCTTGTTAAATCACGACCCTCATATGAATCTGTAACTGCCTTGTTCCACCACAATAACGCGCTCCTGATATCTCACTTTGTTGTGGAAAAGATTGTAAAAAAGCAGATTCTGGTTGTTGAACTGATCTGTGCTAATGTAGCTAAAGTTAATGCAAAGGATGCAGCTAATAAGCTAGCTTCATGCCTTAATGCCTGTAATGTGTCTGATATCAAAATGATGAGTGTGTGTGTGTGTGTGCCTCGTTACACTGGGATAGCACTTGGATTGGATTCATGAAGATGTCCACAGAACAAGTCGGTGCAGCATGACGAGTTAGGAAACGTTTTCCAGTCAACAACAAGTCTAAGAGACGTTTTTTTTTTCTTGACTGCTGACCTTTTCCTGAACCTCCAAGGCTTTAAGAAAAAGAGTTTTCTTTATTCGTCCAGTCTTTACTTGAAGCTCTCTTTAAGACAAATCTTCCTGCAGAGACTTAAAACAAACCTGCAGCAGAGAGATAATCTATCACAGCAGAGATCCGGCCCGTTGTTTGTTTGTTTGTTTGTTTGTTTGTGTGCTGCGTTGGTGCAGTCTGAGCTCTTAGAGGCTCACACATGATGGATGACATACTTTGCAGTTATAGTTTCATGTTTCTGCAAGTTGAATTTTACACACACACACACACACACACACACACACACACACACACACACACACACACACACACACACACACACACACACACACACTGTCCTGAGTGTTTGCACAGGTTTATGTGGAGTCCCTGTTCAGAGCGCTTACAGGAGTAAGACGGGGGGAAGCATCGAGTATAAAAGTGATGAAATGTGTGGAGTGATATCTATTAAAGAGTCTGAAGCGTGTAAAACATCTGTGCAGACTCAGAAAGGGAAGAATGTCAAGATTTATTCTAGGGTGCGTTCACACCTGAGTCGTTGCTCTTTGTCGTTTTTGGTTTGGGATGATATGAACTCGGTGCGGACCAAAGAACTGAACTCTGATCCATTTAAAAACGGGGGTCTTGGTTCCCTTCCAAGTTCACCAAACAAAGGAAGTGAAGAAAAAAGCAGTGCACTGTGGGCTGAATTTGGCCATCTGCCAACAATGTCTGATAGGTTGGCAGCGCGGGGCTGACGTTAACATAGCATTGTGATATCTTGGATTAAGATTTGAATCTGGACTTGTCAGGTGAATGTTTCTTAGACTAACTTTAACCTAAACCTAAATTAGATTAGAACTCACTTGCATAGATTTATTTTTTTCAGTGCACATGCACCGCTCTGTTCCGCCGTTCAGTCTCCGATGTTCTGCAGCGATCCCGTCCTGCTCCTGGAATGTCTCAGTTATGATCTTTGATGCTGGTGTTTGTGCAGAGAAGTTCATGCCAGTTGTGACACTTCCACCTGTTTGTCCCCGAGATTATCGAGGTGCATGTTATTCTCAGCAGTCATACATTTTTTATCAGAACAACGGCACAGCGGTGGGACGACTTTGTCTCACTATATCGTCAGCTGACTTGCTCTTGAGAATCTTCTAAACATTAATGTTTTAATCACCGACAGGATCTGAACATTACGGAGATGACTCTTCATGTTGAGAAAAGGTGTTTGTTTATGAGCAGAAGCAGCTGTTAAATTTGTCTCTTCAAAGCCACCAGACTCCTTTCACAAAAACAATCATTTAACCCCGCACAACACGGGAGTTGATGATCTACCGCTGCATACAGACTTTGTGATATTCTCTGATTTTGTGCAAATGTTGGCGCTTTAAAAGGTTTTTTTTTTAGATCCAATGCAAAAACATAACACATCAAAACAAACTCCTCAATGCAGCGAAACAAATCCAACACATGCATGTTGTTGAAGGTAAAATCAGCATTTTATTCAATGGAGTCCGGTGGACTTGACGACCGGATGAAAACGGCTATTTCTGATTAAAAATATGATCTTTCTCTAAGAGTTGACCTCTGCAGAGATCCTCTCTGTAAAATCTGAAAGACACATTTTAGTGTGCATGTTTAGATTCTCAGGGCGTGTTGAGACCCTGATAATCGAGATTGCAGACGTATCAGTTTGTCTTGTATATAGCCCAGGTTTGAGAATAGCAGATCTGCTGCAGCGATAATTATTTGATGTAGTTGTGACTGAAGAGTGGAGTAGAAGAAGCCGTTTGATGGAGCTTCCTCGCTTAATGAATCCTCCATGTCTGGTGTCCTGAGGGGATGGTGTCACTCCGGGTTGCATCAAGTTTTAATATCAGGAGGATTCATTTCAACCTGCTGTCTGCAGGTCTCTGCATGAAGAAGATAAAGGTGAACGTTTAAAGGCTTCCTCAGTAAAGGGAACTTGCTCAACAAACTGCTGCATACAACATTTCGCTTTTTGTACTTGCTTTTGTTTTGCTTTTGTACATGTTTAAAAATAA
>NC_089205.1:29501050-29506050 GCF_963930695.1 Labrus bergylta
AGAGGCTGTGAATGTTCAGTTTTCTTTGGCAACAACAGCCTGTAGTTAATCACAGTGTTTCTCTTCCTTAACGATTACAATATTGAATCAAATTAAAAAATAAAAGCATGCCATTTATTTTTCTGTCATTTGAAACATGGAAACACTGTGATGTTGCGGCCTTCTTGACCAGGTTTGTAGGTAAAATGTTCTCTGAATTTCCATGGCAAAAATGCATGTTTGTCCTCCTCCTGGTCGTTTGTCTCATCCTCTGTCATTGTCATTGTGTGGAAAGTGCTCTCGCGCATTGACTTGCAGCGTACCTGCGCACGTGATGCCACCTGCAACCTGCGTGTAGTGCCGTAAAGTAATCCTTATAAGTAATCCTTTTTTGAGAAAGTAACTGTATTCAGAATACACCAATTTAAACTGAAACTATAACGGAATACAGTTACTCTTATTTTGTATTTTAAATACGTAACGCCGTTACACGTAATCCGTTACTTCCCAACCCTGCTCACAATGGAATTTTATAAAATAAAAGCCAGTGAGCAACAGACTTTTACAATAAGAAAATAAATAATAAAAACTGCGTTAATGCGAGATAAAATAATTGTCTGCGATAATTAATTAATGAGTTAACGCAAAAATAACGCGTTAACGTGCCCAGCCCTAGTAAAAATATAAGAAACGTAAAATGTACAAAATGTGCAGAGGCTGTGGTCATCGCCGCTGTGACTTAAGGATTGGGTTCGACCTCCTCCCTCACTCTCTCCTCCTGCCATTTCCTGTCTCTCTTCATTTCTTCTGTCCAATAAAGGCAAAAAAAGCCCCCCCAAAAAACTCATCTTCCTCTGTAACAAGAAGGTCTAAATGTTTGAATATGTGACGATGAAGCGAGCTGAGTTTAAAGAGACAGGCAGACAGAATGAGGGATGAGTGGTCGAGTCTTGTGCATGAACAGGTGTACCCAGTGGCGATCTTAGAGAGTATGTTGGGGCCCTGGGCAAAAATCAATTGGGGGGGCCCCCAGCCATCGTTCATCACCATCATTTCTGCTACTTATCCCTCTTCCTTATTTTTACTGTTTCTTTTTTTCTCTCCTGTAGAATAATTCCTCTTCATCTTTCTTTGGTTTTCACAGCAGTAGAGGGTTCAACGCCGAAGTGGGCAATGAGAGTGAGTGCGGACAGATTGGGGACCCCTTAAGGAGGTTTCCTACCGTCGTTGCAAAATTTGCACATGTGGGCCCACTGCTTTGGTTTAAGTTTGTGAGAAACCTCAGGGGCCCCCCCTTACTGGACTTGGGGCCCCCAAGTAGTTGCCTGGGTGTAGCGTACTGAAGCTCGGTACGGATTGTGAGTGCGCCATAAAAATCAACCAAACCATCGATTCAAACCCTGAATGAGAAACGTTTAAAGATGAACATGATGATATCTCTGATGTGTCAGCAGCTGTTTTGAATCCCTCGCTTCATTCGCCTCTCTGTGTCCCATTCTGAGATCCATGCATTGTCCTATAAAGATGGCATGTGTTTGGTGGGACAAGGCGTGTTTTTCAGTCTGTGAGTGTGGAAATGCGGCGGCAGTGAGGGGAGGAGGCGAGCATGAGGCGGGGGAGGGGAGCAGCGAGCATATGAATCGAGACGATTGTTTCCCACAGCTGAGAAAACGCCTGAAATTCAGTTAGAGGGCAAATCATTTCACGTTAAGGGAGGAATCTGAGAGTGGAACTTTTAACCCCTGAGTCATCAGACATGAGACCTCTGGAGGAGTTCAAAGACAGACTGAAGGTTTGACCTCTGGAGATGAAAGAAGGGAGTCATAAGGGAAGTCAGAAGGGACAAAAGACACAACACTAATCAATAAGGTTAAGAGAAAAAAGTTTTTAATTTCAGAGAGTCATGAGTGAACATCAAGCCTCCTGAGAGAGAGTCAAGACCAAGACATTTAAGGATCGAGACCGAGTCAAGACCAAGACATTTAGGGATCAAGACCGAGTCAAGACCAAGACATTTAAGGATCGAGACCGAGTCAAGACCAAGACATTTAGGGATCAAGACCGAGTCCAGACCAAGACATTTAGGGATCGAGACCGAGTCAAGACCAAGACATTTAGGGATCGAGACCAAGACATTTAGGGATCGAGACTGAGTCAAGACCAAGACATTTAGGGATCGAGACCGAGTCAAGACCAAGACATGTAGGGATCGAGATAGAGTCAAGACCAAGACATTTAGGGATCAAGACCGAGTCCAGACCAAGACATTTAGGGATCAAGACCGAGTCCAGACCAAGACATTTAAGGATCAAGACTGAGTCAAGACCAAGACATTTAGGGATCGAGACCGAGTCCAGACCAAGACATGTAGGGATCAAGACCGAGTCCAGACCAAGACATGTAGGGATCGAGATAGAGTCAAGACCAAGACATTTAGGGATCGAGACCGAGTCAAGACCAAGACATTTAAGGATCAAGACCGAGTCCAAGACCAAGCCATTTAGGGATCGAGACCGAGTCCAGACCAAGACATGTAGGGATCGAGACCGAGTCCAGACCAAGACATGTAGGGATCAAGACCGAGTCCAGACCAAGACATGTAGGGATCAAGACCGAGTCAAGACCAAGACATGTAGGGATCAAGACCGAGTCCAGACCAAGACATGTAGGGATTGAGACCGAGTCCAAGACTAAGACATGTAGGGATCGAGACCGAGTCAAGACCAAGACATTTAGGGATTAACGTAGAAAAATAGCCGATCAGTGGTGGTCTTGATTTACAATCCAGAGTCCGCCCCGTGTCTGAGACCGGGACAAGACAGAGTAAAAAGGCTTCAGATTCCAAGACTTGAGACCAAGACTGATTTTGAGTTCGACACTATAACACTGTCTGAAGGAGGGGGGCGTTGGTCTGTGGTTTCTGAAACGAGAATACGATTAAAACTCAAACATGCGATGGTTCCACTCAGCGGGACATTAACGAGGACATGGAGAGGACAGATTCCAGTCACATTCCAGTCCTGGAGCTGCTCCGTTTGGGAATTCCAGATATTTCTGAGCGTGTTTACGGAGAACACACACAGACTGTGTTGTCGTATAATCAGAGCTTCGGCTGTGTTCATTCCAACACAAAAGCGCCTTCAGCGCCTTAGACACTTCTCGTCACTATCTGCCGCTACATCTGAGCAGGATTTTATAAAACATTCATTTACCTCCCAGCTCTGCCTCCACCGATGAAGAGAATCGGCGCCAAACTGAATTATTGCAGTGATTGAATTTGAATTCAGCCGCAGCGAGCGACTGAGTGTAATGAGATTTAAAATCAGCGGCTGTAAAGAAATGTAAAGATGTCAGAGACGAGCGATTGATTGAGTTGAGACGTAATGGAGTTAGACTATTTACTGGTTAAGATCACAAAAACAGAAACGCAGCATGCAGAGGATTATGTGTGTAGTACCAGATATAGTCGGGATGTTCCTCCAGCTAATGGCTTTGGATTGGAGCCTGTTGTGACGAACAACCAGCTGCTGTGAGAAGTCTGGTCCTAGTCTGGGCACACACACACACACACACACACACACACACACACACACACACACACACACACACACACACACACACACACACACACACACACACACACACACACACACACACACACACACAAATCTGAGACAGGAAGCGGAGGGTGGAAACGGAGTGAGTGATGTTTTCTGGAAATTAAAAGTGACGAGCTGCATCCAGATGTAAAAAGGGAACAGGTTAGAGTTTCACTGTTTAATTATTTAAGATGACGCTCTGAGGCGATCGATAAACGAGCGACGGCGTGGAATATTGAATAGGATGAAGCACGAGGCGGCTCTACGTGACCTTCTCACTTAAAAACACTCAGAGGGTGTCTCTGGTGTTTCTGAGCATTCAGCCTCCTTTCGAGGCAAAAGATGCAACGTCAACGCATGCACCCTTGAGAATCTCCAGCAGACTGCCTCCGGATTCACCCGGAGCAGGATGTACGCGCACCGCACACCACATGCACCTGTGAGGGTCATCCACATGCACCTGTGAGGGTCATGCACCTCACAGCGAGGGGGCCGTCCTACAAATTCATGCTGCAGACGCTTTGAACCAAAGCGACCAACATCAGAGATTAAGAACAACACAAGCAAGGATGTAGAGAGGAGAAAACAACTTTAAGTCTGATCGGACACACATGTGCTGACAGGAAGTGACCAGAGGTGCTGACAGGAAGTGACCAGAGGTGCTGACAGGGAGTGACCAGAGGTGCTGACAGGGAGTGACCAGAGGTAGAGCACAACTTCGACAGCTGTTCTTGAGAGATCTAATCATTTAAACCATCCTAAATATCATCATCATCATCAATATTAAGGTGGTAGGTGTTCATAAAGAGCTGGGTCTTTAGCTTTTTCTTAAAGGTGCAGAGTTTGGAAGTTCATTCCACCACCGGGGGGCGACAGAGGAGAAGAGTCTAGTCAGCGTCTTAGGACCCTGTTGTGAAGGTTGAATCAGACGCCTTTCATTGTCAGACCGAGGGGGGGGGGGGGGTCTCAAACGTGATGCATCACAGCCTGTTTTGTGGCTGCATGTTGAATGAAACAAACAAATCCAAAGTTTTTGTTGCAAAATAACACAGAATCATGGCAGTTGTACTTTGTGTACTTTGTGTACTTTGTGTATCTTCACTGCAGACACACTGTGCTCCTCTTGACTTTCTAAAGCTGCAACATCAAATGGAAATACTTCAGATATCCTGGACGGATGTTGCCCACATCTTTTCCTTTTTGCACATTTCTCCAGAATTCCTCCTGACACATTTGGAGAAACATCAGTGTTTCCACAGAGTGAGAGGAGAGGCGCAGAGAAGGCAGAGCGACGGCCCGGCCTCCCCTGAGAGTCTGAACAAAGAGATTAAAAAACACAAAGACACGTCGAGAAAATTAAAGAGCACTCACACACACACACACACAGACACACACACACACACACACACACACACACACACA
>NC_089205.1:29508550-29531050 GCF_963930695.1 Labrus bergylta
CTTTGCTTCACACGAGAAAATCTCGAAAATGCTCCTACTGCGCCAAGATGTCCTCACTTTGGCAGTGTGAACCCACAGTGTTCTCACAGGAGTATAAAGACACACAAACACACACACACACACACCAAGAGTGCGTAACACACTGACAGATCACACAGCTTGGAGATGAAAAGGAAAAGAGAAGTGTGAAGAGAAGCAGAGAAAGAGAGAAAACAGTGTTTTTAGGCCAGTCTAGTTAAGACCTCACTGTCCCAGTTGAACAGAATATAGAGCTCTGAGATGAAAGCTGTGTGTGTGTGTGTGTGTGTGTGTGTGTGTGTGTGTGTGTGTGTGTGTGTGTGTGTGTGTGTGTGTGTGTGTGTGTGTGTGTGTGTGTACTGTACGCTCAGCAGTAGGTCTGTCTCTCTGGGACAGATCTCAGTAGGAGTTGGAGCGACGGAGTAGAAAGGATCAGTGTTGTCGAACTGAAGCAGTCAAACGTTTTTCTTCTGAACGATGTCGGGATTAGACCGGACTCCGACCTGAGCCCTTTAGAAAACCCTGTGGCTCCGCTCTGACCAATCAGAGACAGGCTGACGGAAAGGGGGGTTGACAGGACTCCTCAGATCTGCTGAGGTAACGCTCATCGACTGACACCTCATGTTTCAGACTCTATCTTTTTTTTTAAAAAGCATATTCTGGATTTTCTTTCATAATAAAATCCTAAAAAACAGTCGAAGCCTCGAGCAGGGCGATTAAATCCTGCACAGCCTCTGCCTCCATGTATGAATTTACCCAATTATCCAATTAAAAATAATCTAATCTTTTCAGACTTAAGCTGGCTACACACTACTAGACTATTTTGGGCCCCGGTTTGCCCCCCCTCCCCTCCCCCAACAATCCGGGGTGGGGGTCGGCCTCGCTACTGATTATTCAGCATCCAAATAATCCTTGAGTGTGTGGTGTCAATACATCATGAATATCAAACATGTTTAATATTTATGATTCCAGATCGAGCTGCCTCTGACGGAATAATCGCAAGAGCCAATGAGAGCGAGCAGACGGGGAAGCGTCACCAACCGGATGTAGCGTATTATTACAGCTCACAAACATGAAGTATAGTTGAGCCCAGCCTTCCAATATTGAGAAATCCCAAAGTGCTATTGCTACCGCCCCCTGCTGGCATGGAGAGTTATTTCATCTCATGCATGAGCAGAACGCAGACACATTGTAGAGAGCTGTCTCCGATAACTGATAACTGCTCTCATATCTGGCAAACCGAGGGGCGTCCAAAACGGCCGTGTGGGGGGGGGGGAGGTCGCCTTAAAAAGTGCCTACCTTCTCTGGTCCAAAAAAATCCAGAGCATTCAGGAGCAGAATCTAAAGTTAGAAGGAGGACATACTGGCTGCTGCATTGTTGTTTAACATAGCATGTGTCCTTAATGTCTGATGATTTGAAGGTCATTTTAGTTATATTTTTGCAATATTGTCAAAACCTCTGAACCTGGGGCAAAGGACAAGCAACTCCCGGGTCCTGCAAAAGTTTAGCAAATTCCATTAGTTCTGTATACATAACGCTATACTACTGTGCTAAACATTAAACACGTGTGACTTTCTCCCCTGGACGCTTGGTTTCAGTCACAGTATTGCACCGTCACCGTCCACGCTCTGTGAACCGTCCTAGTTTGGCCTCTAATTCGGCCCTGCTGTCCAATCCCGTGGCAGTGTATCAGGCAATGTTTACTGCCACCAGATTAGCTCACAGTAGCCTTTACTCTGACATGTACCGCTGACTGCTGGCAAGCTAACAGACAGCACTATCACTATCCAAAACAACAACAACAACAACAACAACAACAACAACAACAGTCTTCTCCTGCCAACTGGAGTCATGCAGGGTAATTCGCCTTAATTAAGGACACTATGGCAGTAGATGGAGGGGTATGAAGAAGTGGAGCCACAAGGGATCTTTTGCTAATACGATCTTATGTGGATGTACTCAGAGTAAATAAAGTTACTAGTTTAATGTGTCAAGATGGTGAAAAATGTGTAGATTTACTCCAACCAATGAAACAACAAACTTGGGTGCATTAGCATTTTGAGTGAAGCTGTGAATCTGAACATGTTGGTATAAACAGGCTGTTGGTTTCCTGTCATCTTCTGGCCTCCGTTGTCCCCCCTCTGGCCAGCTTAACACAGCCGGAGTCATTTATAGCACCCGATGCACCCCCACCCCCCCTGCTGAGCGAGAGTCAGAGTCACTGAGTTTACTGCAGGGTAACAGACGAGGACGAGATACAGCACAGGGATACAAAACTCACAAGCTCTTTACTCACCTGAGGAGGTGAGGAGGTGAAGAGGGAAGGTGAGCCGGGATCAGAGAGTTTACAGGCGTGAGGGATAAAGACAGGAGAGGACTGTAAGTGAGGATAAACGCTTTAGGGAGTAGCCGCTTAACCTGCAAATAAATTACCTATCATCGGGAAAATTAATTACTCTTGCTTTAGTGAACGACAGAAATGCAACACAGTGGAGAGGCTCCCGCTCTGACATAATATGACTAAGTGTCTCTGCACATATGAAAAGACTTGCGTACCTTCATAATGAGTATGTGTATTTCTAGATGTAACACATGATGCAACACCAAAATGTTGGGGGCGTATCAGGTGTCCACAATTACATTTTGGCCATAGATTGTATAAAACATGGACATTGTCTCAGTGATGTCACCCATTGCTTTCTGAAGCGAAGTTTTTAAGCCAAACGATGGAGGCCATCATTTTGGAAATGCTGACTCTACCTAACTTTCAGTCAACCTAGTTACAGCTGAAAAGCACTCATGCACTCTTGTATATTTTACAAGGTCCACTGAAGAGGGTAACCTCCGACAGGTAGACTATAATGAAGCACTTCCATTACTTACATTTTCCTCAATATTTCCTGCAGTGTTCCTACATGGGCTCAATCCGACTTCACTTCAGAAAATTCTCTGGGAGCTGGCAGGAGGAACTGTGCGTAAAGTCTGAGTCAAAAAAAGGGACTGTTTGCTTTCACACCGGCTGCTCACCCCAAAAACGTCAGGACATTTTGTGCAGATGTGAAAGCACCTTAAGTGGTACCTCCATTACATTTATTTTATTAAAATAAACAAACTTACTGAATAAAATCCTTATGAATATGTGTTTTAAGAAGAGATTTACAAATGGTGAGAGTCAATATTACAATGTCTGGTGGTAAGGGAGTTCCAGAGGTGGGTAAGCAGAGCAAGGCTCTTTATCCAATGGTGGACAGGCGGGCTGGAGGTACAGTGAGTTAAATTGAAGAAGAAGACCCGAGAGTGCGGTTGGGTGTGTTGATGTGCAGGAGTTCAGAAAGGTACAGAGGAACAAGGTTGTGGATGTCCTTGGAGGTGAGTAGCAGAATAAAGCTGGTAGCTCCATCTCCCATCTAGGTTCCTTCTTCCCAGCACTGAAGCCATCTGAAACCTCCAGCAATCATGGCATCCAACTTTGTCCTGACTGAGTATGAAAACATCATAGTTCGACTGTTGCATTTTCTCAATGATTATCCTACTATGAACGTTTAGAAAGTGGATTGGAGAAAGTTCTGCTGAGTTAAAGCCGCGGCCTGACAGATGGTGAAGGAGGTCAACAGAGCGATTGGAATGGTACTCTGGGTTATTACTACTGACCCTCATGCCGACAGAGGTCAAGAGGTCACGTCAGAGAGCCGAGATGACACCTAAGACCGGTCGTTTGCTGCGTATAAGCTTGCAGTGATGGGTCACCGACAAAGCAGGTGTTAAATGCTTCAGGTTAAAACTTTCCTAAGAGGCACTTAGCTCACCTCCTCCGCCTCCAATCCCACCTTCAAGGTAATAATCCGCCTTCACGTTCATATTTCTGTACGATCAATGGATTAGACTAGGCACAGCGCTGTGTGTGTGCGCATGTCTGACTGTGTGTGTATGTGGAGCTCTCACTGTGGCCGTGCAATGCTGAGACGCAATGGCAAAGCCTGTAAGAAAATGATAAGCACATTTACAGTTTTTTGCCTGGTCCTTACGACCCATACAGTTTTGGGTCGCAGTGGCAACAGGCTAAGCAAGTTCCCTTGGACGTACCTCTCACCAGAAATCTTTTCCAGCTCCAAAAGATTTGAACAGTGTGAGAATTAGAACTGTAAATGATAGTTAGTTACCCTGCAGCTACAGACAGAAGTCAGAGCTGTCCGGACCTCCAGCAGAAGGTGTATTACATCACCTTCAAATCCTCCCATTCTGCTCAATGTATCCCTCCTATCAACCCCCATGACCCAATAATGCCAACCCCCCCCCCCCCCCCCACATTCTCCATCCTCCCAGTGAATGTCCTCCGTAGTGGACAGAGTCACCTAACGAGATCACCCCGGGTTAATCAGCAGGGAGGATTCCCATTGGCCAAGAGCCCAGGGGCCAGCCCATGGCGGGAGGTTGGCATGACAACAACACCAATTGACACTGACAGGTCATTGCTACACATAATGGGATTACGAAGAGAGAGAGGGAGCAGAGGGACGAGTGGAGAGAAAGGGGTGAGAGAGGTTTTTGTTAGAGCAGAGCTAGTGAGGGAGGGTGAAAAGTTTGTGTCACTGTGTGTTGTGTCATGGTTGTTGTTATCGTGTTTCAGCAACGTGATGGCCACTTGATTAGATCTCGGTGATGCTGTCCACACAGATGACCATACAAGGATACAGGAAACTCCAGAAAACTAGTTTCAGTGCTAAAGAGGTTCAAGTCATATCTTCAAGACAGTAACTGCTTTGTGTCAGGCGGAAATTAACAACCAGAGAAAACCACTAATATGTGTGGGGTACCCCAGGGCTCAATCCTCGGTTTTCTCTTTCTTTTCCTACTTTCAGTGTTTCTTAAGTTGTATTAACCTTCCCTGTGTCAGACTTTTGGGAGTCTGTAATCACATTGGAAATGTATTCCCTGTATAGTCGAGCTGGTTTCCATTGGCTCTGGTCTGTCTGTCTGTGTTTACTGGGAGGCTTCAAGCATGGTTTCAAGTTGTTCGCTTATCCAGCTGTTTGCTCATACTGACGCTAACAGAAATAAGTATTTGACCGTCTTTTCCCATTTGGCCTCAGGTTCTCCTCAGAGCAGTTGTCAGAGGAGCCTATAGTAACACTGATGAGCAGAGCTTGAACTTTGAATCCATTTTGAAAAACATGGATGCCACGCTCCTCCTTTTTCAAACCCATTAATGATCGTAAAAAAACATTTTATAGTCACAATGCATCCTCTCCTTGGTTAAATATCCCTACAGTTGTTGATCTGCAACCTTAAGGGTAGGATATGCGTGAAGAAAACTAGCTCTTCGACAGAAAGGAATGAAATGGAATCACTTCATGAACTGGGCTTGACAGTTTCGAAAAGTCTTATCTTGAGGCATCCAAGATTGTTCCGCTGATCAGTTTCACTTCAGTCAATGTGTGTGCTATCACTGGCTGCGCTGTGACTCTGCTCCATCGGTCTGGAGTCCTCTGCAGCAGATAAGAAAGGCTTCTATTGTCGCCGGATGTCGGATGCACGGTGCATCAATTTGCCACAGAGCAGATTAAGCGGGACAGGAAGTCACATACAGGTTAATTTTCAGAATAAAACAAAAGAGACACATCCAAGCATGTCCACTCTTGACATTGACATTATGTTTGTTGTTCTTGTATTTATACCGGTTTTATACCACATGCATTATATTATCTCGCAATGTCACATGTGTCTGTCAACTCCAGCTGTCTGCAGTTGACCGACGAGGGAGCAAGGAGCCGAATCGGAGCAGAGCTGACATGCAACCAAACGCATCTGGCAGAATTCCAGTTCAAACCCGGACTACTTTCTCAATCCTTAAAGGCTTTATATGCGTTTGTAAACAAAGTGAAGATAGGACTCTGAAAACTCTGAAAACATCACAGACAGTGGGACTCGGGTGTTACACCCATTGTAGACAGTCATGACTCACAGAGTTATTTTCAGAGGATATACTTGATTTATATTACATTTAAGTGTGAAAAAATGCATATTAAGTCTTTAAAGTTTGCAAGAGAGTCAGATGTAAGTAAGAAAAACTACAAAAACAGTCACCCTAAAACTCCTCCCAATGATAAAGTGTGAAAATGATCGGGGGTAGAAAAGTCTGGTTAGTAAATATTTGCTAATTTAAGAGGAGACTGGGTGTTGCAGATACTTCTTTAGCCGTTCTGTCACACAATATTTTAAACTCTAAAGCAATCAAAATGTGCACATAAACGTCCACCCAGTCATCATCTATATTTATTATTGCGTTGTGAGTTGCAGTGGCAGCACGCTCAGACACAAGCACACAAACTTCTTATTTTTCTATTTGTTTGTTTGTCCTTCTGCTCAGGTTTACAGGCTGTTTAGGGAGGTGACCCAAAGACAAGAAGGACAGCAGACAGGGCTAGTCAGCACACACACACACACACACACAGAGGCTCAGCAGCCAGCAGGACTTGTGTCTGAGTGCTACCAGACTGACTGTCATGTCAGCGCCTGCAGCTCCGTCATGAATCAGCAGCACAGAGAGATGGACAGATAGAGATACTCAAACAGAGAGAGGGAGAGAGAGGTGCATGCCAAAAGGAAATCCACAGACATCTAGTGAGTGACTTCTTTCCTCCCTCTCCCTGATAGTTTAAAATATATTACAAAAGTCTCCTGTCCACATTTAAAACAGAGCTGATTATCTGAGCAACATGTCTGATCAGGATCTGCTTCAGAATCCTGGAAATCGTCCTCCGTCTCCTTACTTCCTGCAGTGAGGAAAAAATAAGTACAACGCTTGTGAATGAAGGACACAAAGGTGATGACATCGTCATGGGACAGTTTCTGACAGCTATCGAGGTTCACCTTCACACCGGCTTCAACAAACTGCTACCACTAAATGATATGCAACAGCTCAGCACCCTGGCGTATAACCCAGAGTGAGCATGTTTCCTGCAGCAGGAGAATCTAAAGAGGGTCATTTCAACATCTGTCAAAGTGAGGATCCTTAACATTTTATGGACAAGAACATAGAACAAGCTGCTTTAAACATATGAAGCACATTTTAGAGTTTATTGTTGATCGTAAGATTTAAACTACTGGAGTTTTTAAACATTACAAACGATGATGTTTCAGACTCTTTGTCAGGACAAGGTGCTGATTTTGGATGCCTGGAGGAACCTCTTAAAGTCTTTCTATGTGAATTTTCACACTTAAATGTATAAATCAAGTATCTCCTCTGAAAATAACTCTGTGAGTCATGACTGTCTACAATGGGTGTAACACCCGAGTCCCACTGTCTGTGATGTTTTCAGAGTTTTCAGAGTCCTATCTTCACTTTGTTTACATCGCCTGGACGGCCGGCTGACTCCTCCCCTCGTGTATAAAAGTTGTTTAATTGAGGGACTAGAGAAAAGAAGAATAACATACTGTACTCACTGCTTAACTGTGTTTCTAGATCACGCTCATTTCAGGTAAATTTACATGCAGTGTGAAGATACCAGCAGAATAAAGATCGCTAGCATTAGCATGCTAACACAACAATGCAGCGCCAGTTGTTTTGGTTTCATGCTGGTGCTCAAGGGCGACATCTGCTGGATCAAAACATCTCATATAAAGCCTTTAAGGTGCTTTCAGAAAAAAAATCCTTAAGTTTTCAGGGTGAGCTGCATGTGTGAAAGCAAAAATCCACATTTTTCAGTCTGACCTTTTCCCTGAGTTCTTCCTTCCAGCACCTTCGTACTTTTTCAGTTTAAAGTCTGAGTGAGCTGATGTGAGAATGCAACAGGATTTATTCAAGAAAGTTCACTGTGAGCATGCAGGAGGTGGTGAATGGACATCTGACTCCTCAAGCTGGACATTTTGACATGGCGCTCTGAGGGGATTGACTCCCTTTTGGAGACAGCCTCAAGTGGACACTTGAGGAACTGCAGCTTTTTGGCACCACTACATTGGCCTCATCTCTCAGTCCAAAGATTTCTCATTAGAGTTGTCATAAAATGTCTCCCAAACTTCTGAAGGGATTGTCCTGAAATTTGGTGCATACATTCACATTTTAAATTCCTCCACTCATACCCACAACTCAAGTTATTATCTTTATTACTAAAAACCTGCAACCCTCCTAATCTGTGTTGTGTTCAGTTCTTCATGCTGGTTCAGTGAACTAGATTAGGGACTGTGCTAAATACTGCACCCAGTGAACACGGGCATGTTAACATTGTCACAGTGAGCATGTTAGCACGCTGACATTAGCGTTTGACTGAGCGCCGGCTGCAGACTCTAAGTCTTGTTCCTTGTTTCTTCTTATCATGAATAATTAAAGCCGGCGCTGCCAGGTTCTGCGTGTGAACGAGGCTTGAAAGATTAAGAGAGAGAGAGAAGGAGACACTGGAGGAGAGGAGAGGAGAGGAGAGGAGAGGAGAGGAGAGGAGGAGAGGAGAGGAGAGGAGAGGTTTGGTTTTCAAAATACCTTTTATTTTACCACTACCAGGAGAAAATTATAACACTGTCACATCATCACTCAGATCAAGAGAAGGAAATAAATAAATAAATAAAAAATAAAACATAAAACAAAACAAGTGCAACAAAAATCACAACATCAACAAAAACAACATTTACTGCATCAAAAATGAATAATCAGCTCTCCATCCCCACCCACAGAGCACAAAGCTTCTTCCACAGCCCATACACTATTAAAGTCTTGCACATTGTCCATCATTTGATAATAGGCAAATTCTACCTTTAGTCTGGCCTTCAAAAGTCCCTCCAGAACCAGCACCGGTTCCACACAGCCAGTACCCTGAGCTCGGTTCTTGCGTGTAAGCCAAATGGCCAACTTAGCCGAGCCAGATAAAAAGTTCATCAGTGTATGTACAGTCTTTTTCTTTGCAGAATACTTTGGCCCAAAAACAAACAATGCATAAGAGAAATCCTCCCCGAGAGCTTCAAACAAGCTTTTCATAAGGACAAACAAGAGTGAGAGCCTGGGACACTCAACAAACAGATGAGACAAAGTTTCAGTTAGTGAACAAAACAAACACTCCTCTCCCACCCCTGGATCAATGTGCGCTCTGTATCTGTTCGTGGCTATAACCCCATGCACAACTCTCCACTGGAGATCTGCTGTTCTCTTCTCAACAGGCAGCTTGTACAGGGACCGCCAGCTGCCTTTCGGGGAAACCTCCGGGCCAAAAAACTCGATCCACCTCGACTCTTTCACTCCCGACAGACCACGAAGATGTAGGACCTTAACACAGGACTGATAGAGTGCCTTTTTCCCTGCATCCTGGAACTTTCCCAGAACAGGAGTACTAAAGGACAGCAGTCCACCTCCTCTTTCCTGCCACTCCCCGACATCTGGGGTAACAGACAAAGATGGGAAGCTGTATTCGCCCTCTTCACTCCACTGCTCACACAG
This sequence comes from Labrus bergylta, assembly GCF_963930695.1. Taxonomy (NCBI): domain Eukaryota; kingdom Metazoa; phylum Chordata; class Actinopteri; order Labriformes; family Labridae; genus Labrus; species Labrus bergylta. Next base: position 29,517,991 of record NC_089205.1, read on the forward strand.
ATTCTCAATGTTTAGAAATGTCACAAGTTTTACTGGAAGTGCAGCAAAGACTTCCTCCACCACTCTTTCAACCACCCGGCTGGAGGTGATATTGGTCCTTTCTTTGAGGGCGTCCAGGGTCAGTCTTACCAGGTGACCCAGTTTTGTGCAGCCTGCCTCTCTGAAACTGGCCCGGAGACTGGCTGACTGCAAAGTTGGAGTCCTTATGAAATCATTAAAAAATAACGGTTCCTCAAAGATCCACATTCCCGGACTCTCAGTTTTTTCCCTTTTGAATGTGTACATTTTCCATGCCTGCATTACAGACATATAAAAGGATGTTAATCCAGTGAGATCCACCTCCTCAAGCTTTAACAGAAAGAGCTGCTTAGTGTACCCCAGCCGTCCAGCTCTCCTCAGCAGCAGTCGAGCGATGTCCATCCAGCTGGGACCACAAGTGAAAAGGAGTCTCTGTGCAGTCTGGAGTCTGAATGAGGCAATTTTTGACTGAATGTCTATAAGTCCATGTCCCCCTTCAGCCACCGGCAGGTAGAGGACTGCCGCCTGGACCCAGTGTTTGCCTGACCAGAAGAAGTCCAGGATGGCCCTTTGAATGTCCTCCACCAGCCCTCTTGGAGGTGTCAAAGCCACAAGTCTGTGCCAGAGAGTCGAGGCAACCAAGTTATTGACCACCAGAACTCTTCCCCTATACGACAACTGGGGTAGCAACCATTTCCATTTAGACAACCGAGCGCACACTTTCTCCCTAACTCCCTCCCAGTTTTTACTTTTAAAGCCCTCGGTACCCAAATAAACCCCCAACACCTTCAACCCCTCCCTCCCCCACTCAAGTCCACCAGGCAGACTGGGCACTGCCTGGTCCCTCCACTCTCCCACCAATAAGGCACCACTTTTTTCCCAGTTCACCCGTGCAGCTGTTGCCCTTTCATACAGGGACAGGGTGTCCCGCAGACACCGAACGTCCCCCTGATTGGAGATGAAGATGTTTACATCATCAGCATAGGCAGAAATTGTAGGGGGACATTCAATGCTACAGGCCGCGGGCAAAGAAAGCCCGCTGAGCCGGCCCCTCAACCTGCACAGCAAGGGCTCAATAGCCAAGCTGTACAGCTGGCCGGAGATGGGACAACCTTGTCTGATCCCTCGCCGTACAGGGATTGGCCGACTCAACCCCGCCCCCATCTTCACCAAACACTGTGCATCCTGATACAACAACCCAACTAATGACACAAAACCATCCCCAAAACCAAAAGACCTCAGTGCAGAAAACAAATACGAGTGATCCACCCTGTCAAACGCCTTCTCTTGATCCAGAGACACAATGCCAACATTTAGATTATAGATTTTACACACATCAATGACATCTCTGATAAGAAAAACATTCTCCATGATTGTCCGGTCTGGAACACAGTAACTCTGGTCTTTATGGACCACACTTCCCAGAACGTCCTTTAGTCTGTTCGATAAAGCTCTGGAGAGGATCTTGTAGTCCGCACAAAGCAAAGAAACCGGCCTCCAGTTTTTTAACAACGCCAGGTCACCTTTCTTGGGGAGCAAGGAAAGAACTGCTTTCTTACAAGAACCAGGAAGAGACCCGGTCCTGCAACACTCCATTAAAACACTATGCAGGTCAGACCCAAGGATATTCCAGAACCTCTTAAAAAAGTCTGTGGACAACCCATCTATTCCAGGTGCTCTTCCTGTTGCCATCTGAGTGACAGCAGCAGTGAGCTCCTCCAGAGACAGCTCCCCTTCCAGAAGAGACCTCTCCTCCACACTGAGCTGAGGGAGACCCTCCAGGAGCTCCCTGCGACACTCCTGGCTGCAACTCTCTGCTCCAAACAGATCCTCATAGAACTGCATGGCATGACTGCTCATTTCCTTTGGATCAGCTGTTATTCGACCTCCTGGCAGTTTCAGACAAGTCAGCAGCTTTTTTTGAGCCACAGATCTCTCAAGATTGAAAAAGAAAGACGTTGGGGCATCCATGTCTTTGAGTTGAAGGAAACGACTCCGCACAAGAGCTCCCTTCACCCTCTCCTGCAGGAAAGAGCTCAACTCCATACGTTTCTCCTTCAGCAGAGTACCAGCGGTGGGATCCACACTCCCATTTAACCCCTCCTCAAGGTTCTTAATGTTGTCCTCAAGATTTTTAATGACTGTTTTTAATCTAGCAGAAGAGTGTGACGTGTACTGCTGACAAAAAACACGAATCTGAGCTTTACCAACCTCCCACCAAAGCTTCAAAGAATCAAACTCAACTTTTCTTAATTGCCACTGATCCCAAAAACACCCAAAGTTTTTACAGAAAACATTGTCCAGTAGAAGCTTGTTATTAAAATGCCAGAAGGACTTAGCCCTTTCACCTGGTGAAATAATCAGCTCCACACTAACAAAATGGTGATCAGTGAAGCCGACAGGCAGAATATTACAATGAATTAATCTGGGGTTGAGAGTTCTGGAGATGTAAACCCTGTCCAGTCTAGCTGCACACACCCTGTTACTGTTAACCCTGACCCATGTATACTGTCTGGATTGTAGATGTTTCACTCTAAATGTGTCCAACAAATCCAGGTGAGAGATGACAGTGTTTAAAGTCTGGGATGAATGTGGATGTGGCTCCTCTCCTATTCTATCCACGGTGAAATCAAGTGTGCAGTTAAAATCACCACCAAGAATGATCTGATCCTGATTATAGATCAGTAACTCCTTTTGGAGGCGGGTATAGAAAGCTACCCTTTCAGCTCCATTATTTGGAGCATAAATATTAGTGAAGCAGAAAACAGTGTCCTCTATTTCTGCTCTTACAATTAAAAGCCTTCCCTTTACAATTTCAGCACAAGAGACGATCTTTACATTTGCAGATGCTCTAAACAAAATGGCTACTCCTGCACTAAAGTTGGTGCCATGGCTAAGGTAGTTAGAGCCCTCCCACCATAAACCCCAATCTGTCTCATCTGATGGTGTGGTATGAGTCTCTTGTAAAAACAAGATATCAATGTTTTTCTGAGTTGAGATGTCAGAGATAAGGCCCCTTTTCTGTCTGTCTCTCCCACCATTAATGTTAAGAGATCCTATCTTAAGACTCCTCATAGAAAGATCAGAGAGAAAGAACAGATAAGTAGACACAAACAGGGAACAGTAGAAGAAGAAAAACACCTTGTGATGCATGATCATTTCTTTGTCTTCTTCACACTCTTACGTCCAACTTTCCTCAGTGCGGTGATGTGCTTTTTTAGACGGAAACGTTTTTCCGCGTCCAGGAGGTCAAACCCAACCTGTCTTTTCAGTATGCTGACTGACTTTATGAACTTCTCAGTATCACTAAAGTAGTCACTTATTTTTACTGATTTGTTGTACATTTCGTCCATAAATTGATTGATTGACTCTAAAGAATAAAGACCAGAGCCACTATTTGGCAAATCAGCAATGGATGCATTGTCTGACTCATAATCTTCATCCATGTCCTCTCCTTCACATGATGCCTGGCTACAACACACTGTCTTACCTTCCTTCAATGAAACATCTACAACTGCAGAACTTGTGGAATCTTCAGTTTTATCATTATCTACAGTCTGTGATTTTTCTGTAGCCTGAGAGCTGGTCGAAGCCACTTCTACCTCAGCCACGGCCTCCGCCCCGGACACGGACGCGGCCTCCGCCCCGGGCACGGACGCGGACGCGGCCTCCGCCCCGGGCACGGACGCGGACGCGGCCTCCGCCCCGGGCACGGACGCGGCCCCCGCCACATGCGCCATACTAGCAGAGCTGCCCGCGTCAGCGGCACCACTAGCCGCCTCCTGCTGTCTGTGCGGACACGCAAAACGTTTGTGTCCCACATCACCACACTCAAAACACTTCAGTTGTCCCGAGCTCGCATACACCATATAAGAAGCGTCACCGTGTTTCACTCTAAAGGAAACCTCCAGAGTCTGTGTGGGCGAATCCAAAAACATGAACACCTGACGCCGCAAAGATTGGACATGTTTCAGTTTGGGATCTTTACACCCTAGACTCACAGTTTTGAAACCACTCGCAAACTTCCCAAACCTGCGGAGTTCGTTCTCTAACAAGTTGTTAGAAATAAACGGCGGAACACCGGATACGGTGATCCGCGTAGAGGGAACCGACAACGGGGAAACCTGCACAAACAAATCCCTAATGAACACACCACTCTCAATCAGCTGATACACAAGAGGCTGACTCTTCAGAAAAACAACCACAGCCTTGTTCATTCGGGATGCATACAAAAGTTTATCATGGCCTACCTGTTCACCTGCAGCTAACAGAACCTCCTCCACGGTGACAGTACCGTTCGGAGGGACTATCCGAACTCCCTGTCGGAGAGTCGGAGGTGGCGTCTCAGCAGACGCCATTCCTCCCTCCAACCCCTCCAACGATCTGTCTTACACAGCCAACAACACTCAATACAAATATGAAAACAAACTGACCTGATCGTGCACTTTGAAAACAGTAGAAAGGATAGCAAACAATTCAATCTCCGCGCCACTCGCAACACCACCACCGTCACTCACACTCACACTCACACTCACCGGAAACGGAAACGGAAACGGAGAGAAGAGGAGAGGAGAGGAGAGGAGAGGAGAGGAGAGAAAGGAGAGGAGAGGAGAGGAGGAGAGGGAATAAAAAGAAGACGGTGACGGAGAGGATGGATGATGAGAGGAGGATGGAGTAAATGGTGAAACGATGAAGGGTGACTTGTGGAGGAGAGGAGAGGGTGATGGTGATCCAGAGAGGAGGGGGATAAAGATGAGGAGAGGAGAGGAGGTAAAACTAGCTTCAAACCTAATTACACAGATTAATGTGGCGTGTAGAGAGCAGTTACCCAAATAGACTGAAGAGAGAGAGAGACAGATAGAGAGAGAGAGAGAGAGACAGAGAGAGAGAGAGAGAGACAGAGAGAGAGAGAGAGAGAGACAGATAGAGACAGAGACAGAGAGAGAGAGAGAGAGAGAGAGAGAGAGACAGAGAGAGAGAGAGAGAGACAGAGGGAGAGAGAGAGACAGAGAGAGAGACAGAGGGAGAGAGAGAGAGAGAGAGAGAGAGAGAGAGAGGGCATTACACTCCATGATGCTTACAATCCTAAATGCTAATAGATGGCCCTCTCCCTCTCTCTCTCTCTCTCTCTCTCTCTCTCTCTCTCTCGTTCTCATTAGACAGGTTGAGTCAGCACTATCTCTCTCTCTCTCTTCATTTCTTCCTCATCTATCTCTCTTTTTTTCCTCTCTGTCACCCCCCCCCCCTCCACAGTTCAGTTCAATTCATTGACTTTTATTGAAATGAAGTGAAGTCCAGAGTGTAAATGTGCTGAACACAATCACACCTCGTGGAAGAAGCAGAGAGGCCTGAGTGTGCAGATTCCTCGAGTGACTTTAAGGACGACTTAGAGAAAATGACTTGAAAAAGATTTTTTTTATTTTTCTTCTCACAAATTCTTCCGCACATTATCTGAAAAAGAGGACAGAATGCACGATGCCAGAACCCTCCTGGAGTTGGAGTTTGAACGTCAATCAGAAAACCATTTTACAAACCCTGAGAAGTTCAGACAGCCACTCTCGTTTCCTCCTCTGCAAATTTAAGATCCTTCAGCCGCCGCTGCTGCAATCTTCACCATTCTTTTACAATCCGTCTGGATTTATGTTTATATAAAGTGCAACACTAAATCACCGCTCCATCGGCCATGTTCTTCAAATAAGAGCCACTCAGGAGGCAAAAGGCCGTCCTGGAGGAAGCCTGAGAGAGAGGAGGTTTCTCTTCTGTGAGGACGGACGAATCAAAATGATATCTGACGTCACTTGTCCAATCAGAAGGTGGGTTTCTGAATAAGCTGTGGGCTTTTTGTTGCCATTGCACTTTTATGGATTGTTGGTGTTTGTTCCTCTTCTCTAACTGATGATATCCACAGGAGTTATGAAGTTGGACTTTGAGCATCGATCAGACACAGAAAACCATTTTACAAAAAATAAAAAGTTTATGACAGCCACACTCGTTTCCTCCTCTGCAAATTTAGGATCTTTCAGCCGCCGCTGCTGCAATCTCCACCATTCTTTTACAATCTGCCCCCACAAATTTATGTTTTGTGTAAAGTGCAACACTAAATCAGCGCTCCACTTCTTAAAATAACTTTTTATTCATCTTGGCAGACGTAGAGATGATCAGGAAACAGAATAGAAGAGTGGGTGTTACAGATACATGAGAGCTGCATTGTTAGCAGCTCTGATTGGTTTTATGGAGTCAATCTGGATTATTATTTTTGTTGATATTATTTTCTTGCTCATACAAAGTTAACGAAAAGCCCCAAATCCACAGTAAGTTATAGATCTCTTTAAACTGTTTGACTTCTATTTCAGTGTCGACTTAAAGGGGGCGTCGTTACTGGAGTCTAAAAAAGTCCAAAGACTGAGATAAATGTAAACATGTCAGGCTGAAACATGTCTCTTTAATCGACTGTCATCGAGGAAGAAATTAAACGTTTACTACAGTTTTTTTTCACCTTTTTGCACCGTCAGCACCTTCACTGTTTTGACCACAAGCCCTGTTCAGACTGATGTTACAAGGTCTAAAAAAAACAAGAGTGAGACTGCATGTTAGCACGAGTGTCCAGTTCAATAAAGTTTTCATTTGTAAAAAAAAAGAAAAGAAAGAAAAAAGGTCAAAAGGAAAAGTTTCAAAAACAGGTTTCATTCAAATTAAAATAAAACAGAAGCTGTTTTTTTTGTTCTCTTTGTGCCTCTGAGGCGCCAAGTTTTCATTCTTCATTTCATTTCTAGCTATTACCTCACCCTCCTTTGTGTGTGTGTGTGTGTGTGTGAGTGTGTGTGTGTGTGTGTGTGTGTGTGTGTGTGTGTGTGTGTGTGTGTGTGTGATGAGTCATACTTTTTTTGTTTTGTGGCGGTCTTTAGTTCCAGCGGATGGTCTGGACTGCTCAGGGTGACAATGACACACACACACACACACCCACACACACACACACACACACACACACACACACACACACACACACACACACACACACACACACACACACACACACAGGGGGCTTTAATTCATGTGAATGGGGGGTTGTGGGATGTTTGGGGGTGGAGGACGCTGACATGCATCAGAGCGGCTGCTGAAAGGAGACCTCCTCCCTCCACCCTTTTCTTCTCCTCTCTACTTTCCTTCCCTACCTCCTTCTCTGCCTCCTTTCTCCTACTCCTCCCTCTCTTCCTTCCTCTTCTTTCTTTTTGAATTCCTCCTCTCCTCATCTTCTTGCCCCCTTAACCCCCAGCTCCTTCTTTCTTCCTTGTCTTAAACTTTTCATTCCCCCTCCCCTCCCCTCCTCCTGTTCTCCTTGTCCTTCTACCTTTCCATCTTTTATCCCTCATCTTGTTTTTACTCCTCCTCCACCTCTGATTGATGCTTCACCTCTCTACCCTCCGTCTCCCTTCCTCTCCTTCTTTCTGCATTTCTTCCGTCTGTCTCAAACTTTTCACCTCATCCTTCCTCCCTTCCTTGCTCCTCCCCTCTCCACCACCTGTTCTCAATCTCCTTCCTTTCCCCCTTTCCTCTTTCTTATCTCCTCTCCATCTCTCCCTACCTCCCCTCCTTTTCTGTTTCCCCTCTTCCCCTTGATCTCTTCCTCTCCTCCTTCTTGTCAAACCCCCCCCTCCATTCTTCACCTGCTCCTGCTCTCCATCTTTCTGTCCTCCTCTTCACACCATCCACTCCATCTCTCTAATGCACACATTTCCATGATCTTTTATTTTCCTTCAGGCTCGACTTCCTCTCTCTGTCGCACACATTTGTCTTTCACTTTCACACATTTCCACTTCCTTCTCTCTCTCTCTCTCTTCTCACCCTGCTTTCATCTCCTATTGCCATCTCCTTTCCTCCCTCCTTTCCTCCCTCCTCCTCTGTCTCTCCCTCCGTTATTCCAGCAGTCAACATTGATTAGATATCGAGTTTAATCCCAGCTAAACTCCTCCGCTTATAGCTTACACCTCTCAACCAATTACAGAGACGCTTGCTGCCAACGCGGGCTCCAAACGTCGACCTGATTGGCCGACGGCGCTGCGGGCTGCCGCACGGGTACGCCACACGTCCGAGAATAAGCAAGCAGGGATGGATGAGCAGGAAATTAATTTGACAGGTAGCGCTGAGAGCCTGATACAAACACACACACACACACACACACACACACACACACACACACACACACACACACACAAACCTCCTTTAACCCTTGACATACACTCTTGAGTACACACACACACACACACACACACACACACACACACACACACACACACACACACACACACAGGCAGCTTAGCATGAAGAAGCAAACAAAGGCTTCACGTCGTGAATGCACGCTCACACTCGCACGTACACGTGGAGGTTTGAACCCTTGGAAGGAAAGTGACGCGAGTGTTACATTTAAAAATAAAATAAAGTCGTTTAAACATGAATCTCTTGAGTCCTTTAAAAATATAAAACTAGAACCATTCTTGTGCTCTGACCTTCATCAGTGGTTTGTTTGGTTTAGTTGAAGCCAGAAGCCATATATGACGGAGACGATGGGGTCAAGGGGTCACTTTAGGCCGTCATTCTACAATTCACTTAGCAGATGCTTTTATTCAAAGCGTGGCTCTAGAGAGGAGGAAGCAAGTGCAAATGAACAGCTTTAAGTCTGATCGGATACACAGGAAGTGACAGGAAGTGACCAGAGGTGCTGACAGGAAGTGACCAGAGGCAGAGCACAACATCGACAGCTGTTCTTGAGAGTTCTAATCAATCGTCATTATCCAACAAAACCATCATCATCATCATTAAGTTAGTAGGTATTCATGAAAGAGCTGGGTCTTTAGCTTTTTCTTAAAGGTGCAGAGGGACTCTGCAGATCACATGGAGTTTGGCAGTTCGTTCCACCACCGGGGGGCGACAGAGGAGAATAGTTAGCATCCTTCATAGTAGCCACACATGGCGGGACACTTGAGAGATTCTTCCACGCTCAGATCTCAGGAGCAGTCTGCCTGGAATCTGAGCGTGTTTTATAAGTTGAATATTTGGGCTGATTGATTTTCCTTTTATTGAGTTAGACAGTTGGAGAGAGACCGGAAATGTTGGGAGCAGAGACATGCAGCAAAGGCCCGAGGTCGGATTCAAACCCGAGGCTGCTGCGATGACGAATACAACCTCTGTACATGGAGCGCCGGAACTATAGCTAGGGTCATCCGGCGCCTTGTGAAAACAGCTTCTGACTCTTAACGGGACATCGTGGTGTACTGAAGAAGACTTGAAGCTAAAAACTGAGACCATAAACCAGAGTTTACTGAGGGAATAAATCAACAGAGAAGTAGGAACACTTTCTCATAGACTTCTATACAACCTCTTTGCAACAAGTCGCCCCCTGCTGGCTGTTAAAAAGAATGCAGGTTTGGCCACGCCTCCTCCATACTGAAGCCTCCGCTCTCCTCCAGAGACACAAAAAGCTCAAGCAAAGGACAAAATCGTCTTTTGATAGAGCTGCATTGTTGTGTTAGCATGCTAATGTTAGCGCTCTTTAGTTAGCTCGTAGCTTCTATAGCTGTGTCCTGCATTGTTGTGTTAGCATGCTAATGTTAGCGCTCTTTAGTTAGCTCGTAGCTTCACATTGTTGTGTTAGCATGCTAATGTTAGCGCTCTGTAGTTAGCTCGTAGCTTCACATTGTTGTGTTAGCATGCTAACGTTAGTGCTCTTTAGTTAGCTGGTAGCTTCACATTTCATGTAAACTGACACAGAATGAGCGTGATCTAAAAACTCTTACTAACATCCAAATAATCAGTGAGTATGTTCTTCTTCTTCTCTCTAGTTCTTGACTAAAACAGCTTTTATACACAAGGGGAGGAGCCGGCCGTCCCGTCCATGTAAACACGGCTCTGACAACAACACAGCCAGCGGGACTCGAGCTTCTCCCTCATTGTAGACAGTCAGGACTCAGAGACACATTTACACAGGACAGACTTTATGATTTATTGATGTGGAACATTTTGAACATTCTACCTTTAAGGTGTTCCTCCTCCTCCTCCTCCTCTACTATTTTATTCAGTCCATGGTGAAGGCACAAAACCTTCAGTTTTAAATGTTGTGTACGAGCATTGAACCAGGTCCCTGATGTGACTTCATTTATGCTTGAGACAGGAAATAATTCAACCTTGATGGGTACAGGTCCTGTGTTTGTGTGACCCCGTGAATCCCCCCGGGCAGACTTTAAGGCTAACACACGGTGAGAATAAAACAATCGACTCCACAGACGCCCTTGCCCTCACTTCCACATCTCTATGGGCCGTTATCAGGCGCTAACTGTGTAATCTGGCTCCAGCGGGAAAGGTTATATCTTTGGTATCATTGTTAAGGGGGGGGGGGGGGAGGTAAAACAAAATTTTCAGCACCCAGCCCGCTGAGGTCTGAGCAGCCTTGGGGAGAGAGATGTTGAAAGACTTAAGAGGAGAGGTAGAGGGGATTTTGTTTCTGCATTAAGATAAGAGCATTTGAGACTGAGTGGAGATACGACGGTTTGGTTCAGCATTCGGTCTTATACTGTTCAGGAGATCTTAAAAGTTATAATCCCTAACTTTACCGTCTTCTTTCTAAAGCTCTGGCTGGGTGGGGGGGTTTGGCTTTGAGAAAGAGAAAGATCCGCCTCTGACCTCAAGTTTACTTTAGAGTTTACTTTAACCCAGACAATATATGAAGATGTTCTTCCCAAAACACACAGACTGTATTCATTCTTCCTCAACATGAACCTTCTTTCTACTCGCTGCAGAAAGGGTTGGAATGGGTTACGCTGATCCACATCATCAAGGAAACATGCTATGTTGAACAACAATGCAGCAGCCAGTATGTCCTCCTTCTAACTTTAGATTCTGCTCCTGAATGCTCTGGATTTGTTTGGACCAGAGAAGGTAGGCGCTTTTAAGACACCCCCCACACAGCCGTTTTGGACGCCCCTCTGTTTGCCAGATATGAGAGCAGTTATCAGGTCAACAGGTGTTGCAGTGATGGAAGCGGTCAAGAGAAGTGGTTCAGATAGAAGTGATTGTACCCGACCTAAAAAGCCTCTGCATGTTTCTAATAAGCTCCACGAGCAGAAACGTGCTCAAACTAGGATCAATATTGGAGATGCTTCTGAAAAATGGAGAGAGGTTAGAACACAGAAAGGTTTACAGACCCATGCAGAGCTGGATAAACACTGAAGCTTCAGGCTGAAACAGGCTGTTTCTGTGTCTGTACCTTTAAATATGTAAATGAGCTGTGTCTGACCACGCCCCCTCTCTGGAAGGGCTTGGGTGTCTCAGTCTTTCTCGCTCCATGTCCTATTGTTTACGGTGAGAAGGTAGACTCAGAGGGCAGAACAAACACCTAGCTGTGGGAGTGTCACCCACCTGGGGGAGGGGCTACTGCCCTTTGTGATGTCATGAAGGGAAAATCTCCAAACGGCCTGTTAGAGCACACATTTTCTGAAAAGTGGAGCAGGCAGAAGACAGAGAGGATGGACTTTTCTCATCATTGGGGGGTTTGTAGACAGACTAGAGACACATGTTAGAGTTAGAGGAACATGGAGAAGAGGATTTTAAATATGTGACCTTTAATGTTGTCAGACACTCCCAGGAGCTATGCAGTGATGATAATGCAGCCATTACAGCATACTTCCCTGCTGCAGGTTGACTCAATCTACTGGAGTAATCTAACAACCTTTTGTGCCTGTTAGAGAATTAAAAAAAACAAATATGTTTTAAAATAGAGCCGAGGTTTAAAAATACCAGAAACAACCTTAAACTGTGGAGTTGGCAGCTCAAAAACAAGCACATAAATCATTGATGTAATGCTCATGTGTATTTTAGAGGGCTTGGTTAATTCATGTCTCTGCACATAAGAGCACCTCATTTTGGACAACCATGAAAATGTGTTTTTGTTTCTCTCCCTGAAGTCTGTACATTACCATCCTGAGTATCTGTGAGGCCCACTCACTCACACACACACGTCCACTACAACTCACACAAAGCTCATAAGGTGTTTGAGCTAATGCGCTGTGATAGTGTGTGTGGGAGGGAGGAAGCGCGCGCGTGTGTGTGTGTGTGTGTGTGTGTGTGTGTGTGTGTGTGTGTGTGTGTGTGTGTGTGTGTGTGTGTGTGTGTGTGTGTGTGTGTGTGTGTGTGTGTGTGTGCTGGTCATTCAAAGCTGCCCGCTCAGTGAAGAGCTAAGATAACCACAGAGATGACTTCACTGTCAAATCCCCCTCAAATCCCTCTCCCTCTGTGTGTGTGTGTGTGTGTGTGTGTGTGTGTGTGTGTGTGTGTGTGTGTGTGTGTGTGTGTGTGTGTGTGTGTGTGTGTGTGTGTGTGTAGGTACATGTCCTACTTCATTCACATAACATCATCCTCTCTCTGCTGAATCTTTCTCATTTCCTCTTTAATCCAGCCACGTTCTTCACAGCTCCTCTCTTCTGCACTTTCTGTTCTCTGTCAGAGGGAAACGTTATTTTATATTCAGATTTATCGTTAAATTAACGTTCAATCATTGCAATCAAGACAAGTAAACTGAAACAGAAACAGGAAGTATGACGGTGTTAAAATGAAACTAGAGTCGGTGGGATTTATTCAGCCTTTGTTTGCATAACCTGAAGTTCGAGAGAGAGTTTTTTAAACATGGCCGCCAAGCAGATTGGGTGAAATTCTACAAAATTTAGTAAATTTTCCCAAGTTCTTTTTCCAGGACTTGTAGGTTCCTCTGGATTGTTGGTGAGGAGGGCCTGTTGCTATGGACACCATTTATTATCCCCAACATCCGCCTACTGCCCAAAAGTCCTGCAGACCCCCTACTGAGGACGCTCTTAAACCAATGGAAACCCACTGGACTCATCATCCCGTACACCATTTGTTACCCCTACTACATCTTGGCTACCACGATGTTTATCATCATCTGCCCCCCCCCCCCCCCCACCCACTCTTCCAGTGCCATTTAAATCCCCTCCTACCCGTCATATTAACCATCTTAATGCTATTTCCATACATTAAC
>NC_089205.1:29536050-29541050 GCF_963930695.1 Labrus bergylta
GATGGATGGTTGGATGGATGGATGATGGATGGGTGATGGATGGATGATGGATGGATGATGGATGGATGATGGATGATGGATGATGGATGATGGATGGTTGGATGGATGGATGATGGATGATGGATGATGGATGATGGATGATGGATGATGGATGGATGATGGATGGGTGATGGATGGATGATGGATGGGTGATGATGGATGATGGATGATGGATGATGGATGATGGATGATGGATGATGGATGATGGATGATGGATGGATGATGGATGGGTGATGGATGGATGATGGATGGGTGATGGTTGGATGGATGGATGATGGATGGATAATGGATGGATGGATGATGGATGGATGATGGATGATGGATGGATGGATGTATAGATAGATATTTCATTCAGTTTTGCAGCAGGAGGATGTTTTGCTCAAAGGAACAGAGGAGGGATGAAAGGAAAACAGGAGGAGGAGAAAAAGGAGGCTGCTGTCTGTCATGTTGAATCATCCTCTCAGAGACTCACTGAGTGACACATCTCTGTCCGGCTCTCTCTCCCTCTACGTGTCCCTCACTCACTTCTCATTTCAGTTAATGAGCTTCAGAGACGAGAGGAGCACAGCTCAATCTCTCTCCAGGACCTCATCCTGTAAAAGATTCAACATATTGATGAACAGGTAGATCACCAGCTCCTGTATCATGTGCACCTCTGAGAATTTACAGAACATTTTAAACCTTGTGACCCCTGATATCCTCCAGGGTTGCTGGTTCACACGTCCCTCACAGCAGGAAGTGGACGGGGAGGAGCGGAGGCTTTCAGGAGAGGGAAAACTAAAGGAGATCAAGCATTTGTATCTCGGGCTCCTCAGCTGTGGAACGACCTGCCTGAGGATCTCAGACTAGCTTCATCACTATCTCCTCTTCAAAACACATTTTTATCATAAGGCCTTCTTATAATCCTTCTTTCATCCATGTTGTTTTATTTGTTTTACTGTTAACTTCAGCCGATCTCTGTCTCGGTTGTTTCTCTTTTCTCTTTCATTGGATGATTGCTGCACTGTTGTTTTATTTTTCATGCTTTGATTTTTATTTTTTTAAGATTTATTTTGGGCTTTTTGTGCCTTTAACGCAGAGAGAGGACAGTGGATAGAGTCTGAAACCAGGGAGAGAGAGGACAGTGGATAGAGTCTGAAACCAGGGAGAGAGAGGACAGTGGATAGAGTCTGAAACCAGAGAGAGAGAGGACAGTGGATAGAGTCTGAAACCAGAGAGAGAGAGGACAGTGGATAGAGTCTGAAACCAGAGAGAGAGAGAGAGGACAGTGGATAGAGTCAGAAACCAGAGAGAGAGAGAGAGGACAGTGGATAGAGTCTGAAACCAGAGAGAGAGAGAGGACAGTGGATAGAGTCAGAAACCAGAGAGAGAGGACAGTGGATAGAGTCAGAAACCAGAGAGAGAGGACAGTGGATAGAGTCAGAAACCAGAGAGAGAGAGAGGACAGTGGATAGAGTCTGAAACCAGAGAGAGAGAGAGAGGACAGTGGATAGAGTCTGAAACCAGAGAGAGAGAGAGAGGACAGTGGATAGAGTCAGAAACCAGAGAGAGAGGACAGTGGATAGAGTCAGAAACCAGAGAGAGAGAGAGGACAGTGGATAGAGTCAGAAACCAGAGAGAGAGAGAGAGGACAGTGGATAGAGTCAGAGAGAGAGAGGAATGACATGTGGAAAGGGGCCACGGGTGGAAGCGAACCCGGGCCTACCGCTCGAGACGAGAGTCTCAATACATGGGACGCGCGCCCTAACCATTGAGCCACCAGCGCGCCCCTTTTCATGCTTTTATTAATAGATTTTATTGTTGTGTTTTTGACTGTTGGGATTTTTATTTTTTCTGTAAAGCACTTTGTGATGTTGGTTTTGATAAGTGCTTTATAAATAAACTTTATTATTATTATTATTATTATTATTATTATTATTATTATTATTATTATTATAGGAGGGGAGCAATGGTGGAAAAAAATGATGTACCAAGATTACCGACGTGCAGATTCCAAACACAGTTTTTGCATGTAATTGGAAATATTCACAGTATAAACAAAAGAGCAGGGAACAGACAGGTGAGAACAAAACATAGTTAAGCTGTTTCCATTATGTACATGAACATTATAGCATTGATGATGGATGGATGGATGGTAGATGGATGGATGGATGGATGGATAGATGATGGATGGATGGATGGATGGATGGATGGATGGTAGATGGATGGATGGATGGATGGATAGATGATGGATGGATGGATGGATGGATGGATGGATGGATAGATGATGGATGGATGGATGGTGGATGATGGATGGATGGATGGATGGATGGATGGATGGATGGATGGATGGATGATGGATGGATGGATGGATGATGGATGGATGGATGGATGGATGGAAACCAGAAAATATGTCCATAATAATATTTGATCACTGTGATGTGTTGAGTTTAATTTGAGACATAATGGACTGTAATCATTTTTGTATTCTACATTTTGGCCCCTCTGGCAGTGAGATAAATGAGTGTGGCCCCGGGCTAAGGTCTTTCTCTGTAATGTTATCACTTTAACAATCTGAGCCTGTCGCTTTTAGTCGAGGTTCTCTGACCTGGAACTTTTGCCCTTGAGGATTATGTCGCAGCTCTTAAAGCAGAAGTAACACACTGACTGGAGCCATGCCAAAACTTTTGCCACTTTTTGACTCACTTAGGGCGCCCTCACACTTGGCAATCAATACTGAGCCCCACCACGTTTGACCCCCCAAAAGTCCAGTTTGTTTGACGAGTGTGAGTGCTCTGTACCAAGGTCGAGCACAGTACACTTCCCTGGCCCCGCCCCCGCTTGGAAGAGGTTTGCTTTGGCACCGTACAGTTGATCATGTTGTGACGGTTTTAGTGGGCAAGACTTTTAACTTAATTTTTGGGGGTTTTATCTGGGGTGCCAGTCAGTTATTTAAAGTCACCACACACACAAAGGATGTAAAAGTATTCAACTAAACCACCTTCATAATAATAATAAGACAGAAACAGAAAACTCCTCCACCTTTTCAAACAGCCCCCCTGTGGTCTAAATGAAACATCTGTGTTGTGCTTTGGTCAAAATATAACATGAATCAAGCACCAGAGGAGGTTTGTGACCCTGTATAAACCAGCTCTCTCAGAACACTCCATTTTGGTGTGTGTGTCTCTTTAAATGCAACGAGCCCCCCACTGAGACAGCACTCTTCTGTAGCGAGAATAAAAATGGCTGATCTGCAATAAAGTTTTGTTCTAGGCTGGGGGTGGAGTCCATGGGTGGAGATACCAGGGGAGGAGAGAGGATTTTTTTTTTTCCCAGAATCCCACTGTGACATCACAAGGAGAGCAGATTTGAAATAGAGCATTTTTTCTCTGTGTTGTAAGACTTCTGCAGACCACAAACAAAGGACAGGATGGGATTATTTCACATGTTGTGGGTCAGTAGACTCTCAGGTTACACAGATATATGTTCAGAAACACTGAAGAAGAGGATTTATCAGAATAAGTCCCCTTTAAAACCCTAGAACCCATGTTCAACACTATCTGTTTAAACCTTTAAGTTACCGCTCAGGAGAACATTTGCTCAAGTTTTGCAGCACTGAGCAGCCAAACTTGTTTCATAATCTCAAAAATCCACATAAGTACTGGAGGCATGAGGTCCAGGTCGAGGACAGCAGCTTGAGCTACGATGACGTGAAATGAGTGAGTAGAAGGGAAGGAAGAGTGATGGAGGGGACGAGAAGTCTTCCTTCCTGACTACTATGATGGTCTGTATTAGTCCCTCAGCTGCTGTGAAGCTAACATCTCTCTGAGTGTCCACATGAGGACTTCCTGTTAGGAGTTTAAATGTTTTGTCTTTTGCCAGTTTGAGTCCTCCAACAGTCCAGACATTCAAACAAGATGAAACACACAGTTGTTTATTTTCTGCGTCTCAGCCAGCGACCTGTGACACTCAGTGGGATAGCCAATGGACGGACGAGAAGCTTTGACAAACGACACTTACTCAAACTAAAAGGAGAAAAGGTCTCCATGTTTGGTTTCACTTCACAGGAGAGAGAACGTTGCACAGTAAATAAAACACATAAAGATAAGGCGTCATGCTGCCGTCATAAACACATAAAGGAAAGTGTGAAGACGCAGCTGCAGACTCATTCAGTCTGCTGTTAACTCCGTCTTATCTCCAGACAGTAAACGCTGCACATGTCTTTCCTGTAATGGTGACTGTGTTTGTATTTGTATTTGTATCATGTGTTTAAACTGTATGCAATCAAAGTCAAAGAGTTAACCAGCTAGCAGAGAAGAGAAGAGTAAGATTCAAAGGTGTCATCGTGACGCCGACCTGCTCGTACGGGAGCATGCCTATGTTCCCACATTTCCTTTTTCATAAATTTGTATCCAATTTTTTCCCCCCTTGGTAGCCAATCACACCCAACCTATTATCCAGTAGCAATGGACTACAGATGGAATGTAGCGTTTAGCTAAATCTGGTGCTCCTATCTCTTTGTTTATTGCAAACATTTAATGTAAGTGCACATTGTCCTTTTAAAGAAACAAACTAAACTAAGTAGCACAGAGGCCTCGCATTGACTAGCTTCAGTCTTCTGCAGCAACTGGACACAAACTGTAGTTTGCAGTCCAGTTCGCCTTTACTATAAAGTGCTTCCAAAAAATCTTGTGGGAGCACAGGGCCGACCCCACTCGTACTACATGACTTCAGAGGTTATAGTCTAACTCCTGGAACAACTGATTTTTTAAGAGCAGCTCCTCTGGGTAACGTCCCGACATGTTCCTGAGTGTAGTTCATGTGTGAAAGAAGCTGCAGCACATGCAAGAGAAGATGACTCTCTGCACAAACCAGGATATCACTTTTCAAAAATCAGCAGCACTGTGTGGTTATGGATTAAGGAGAGTTTAACTTTTGTGCATGTTTGGTTCAGCGGCTTTAGCGCTCCGTTATCTGAGGGT
>NC_089205.1:29546050-29578550 GCF_963930695.1 Labrus bergylta
TAACCTTCCAACTACCAGAAGAGCCTTGCTGTATTTCAAAATAAAAGCGCACAGGAAGTAAAGTACTCTCAGTTTAAGACAGGACAAAAACTGTTTTTAAAATAAAAAAAAAAAATGAATTCCAAACAAGAGATTAATCAAGGCGCCGATGGCCTAGTGGTTTTGTCTCATGCCCCACGTACGAAGGCTGTAGTTCTTGTTACAGCGGCTGTGGGTTCAAATCCGACTACGGCCTTTTGCTGCATGTCGTCTCCCGCCCTCTTTCTCCTTCCAACACTTCCTGTCTCTCAGCTGTCTTATCTACAATATAAATGAAAATGTGATTAATCAACATTAACTGTTGGAACTCAGCCATTAGAAAAACTAATCCTACATGATGAAGATTTGAAATATTACATCATAAAAGAAGTGAAGTAAAGAAAGTTTCTGCTCTTAAAGGGAAGTTAAGTTCATTTTAAATCAGGTTTTCAGGTTTAAATGAATAATTGGTAGAAAAAGTTTGAGACACGGGGAACAGCTGTGACCTCCTTCAAAGACGCCAAACTTCACTGATAAAAACGGTTATTTAACCTCGGAGAACACGAGAGCTGCCGTTGCTCCGCCTCCTCCATCTGCTCGTCTGTTTGTGTTTGTTGGAACGAAACATTTAAAACAACAAACACTCCGAATAAAACCCAACAGATCGCTGCAGCCTGACGAGACTGTTAGCGGCCATTTTTAAAAGGACGGTTCCTGTCAGTGGAGTCTGGTGGTCGATGTAACGGCTGTTTCAGTTTTAAAATAGATCTTAGCCTCAACACGAGACGTCTGCCTCGGATCTTTAAAGCCCATAAAACGATGAAAGGTGACAGAGTTCAGTGTTCATGGTCTGATTGTGTCACAAGATTTGAATCCAAACTATGAGCATGAAATGAGGAGTGTCAGAGAAAGGAGGGGAGCACGGGCCCCCCTTTGAATCTGATTGGCCATCCCAAAATCCTTAAATATGATTGGCTATTTGGCTTACCAGAGGCGGGACTTTCGTGTTTGAATCCACCAATCAAGTGCAGTTGTTTGTTTACACTTTTTAAAACACTTGTTGTGACTTTGGACGTTCAATTTGTTTTTAATCGTTGAAGAATGAAGCTGAGAAGCTATTTATTCACAAACTTCAGGCCACCCTGCACAAGTCAGAGCCCAATGTGCCCCCCCCCCCCCCCCCCCAGGCAAGCCCCTGGATAAGAGGGAGACAGGAAAGAAGTGAGGAAACAAATAATCTAGAGGGAAAGATAACTTAAAAAAAGAGGAAATGAAGCAGAAAACTTAAAAAAAAATAAAATAAAAATAAAAAGTTGTTAGAACAAATAGAAAACACGAGAGAAGAGAAAGTGAAGAGAGACTGGATTTCAGTCTGGAAGGAAATGAAAGATGACAAGAGGTGGGAAGAAGTGCAAAGAGAAGAAAGTAAAGGAAGGAAGAGGAAGAGAAGTTAATGAGAAAGGAAAGAAAAAAGAGGGAAACTGGAGGAGAAAACACCAAAGGAAAGGAAAGGAAGGAGAGAGGAAAGGAGGTGATGAGGGACAAACAAGAGGAACCGATCAAAAGAAGAGGACTTTAAGAGAGATGTAGAGCGAGGTGAAGAAGACGTGGAGGGGAAGAGAGGAAACAGAAAAAGCTGCTGGGAGGAGGTGAACAGAAGAAGATTGGACGCATGAAATGCAAAAAAAACAAAAGTAAAGGTAATAAAATAAGAGTTAAGGAGAGGAAACAAGTGAACTGTGGAAAGGACTCAGGGAGCAAAGATGGAGGACGAGAGGTTGCAGGAAAAGATGGAGGAGGCATCAGAGGGAGGAGGGGGGGCGAGGAAGACGAGGAGGAGGACGAGCTCGTGGTGCGTTCACTGTCGGGCCTTGTGCTCGCCAGCTAACCGCGAAAAATCAGACGAGTGGAGCACATGGAGGGGCGGAACACGGTCGTACAGACGCTGAACATGGCGTCCGCTGTGGCAACACAAGGAGGCAGCTTGTTCAGCGATGTATACAGCACATGTTTTCTCTCTCCTCCCGTTCCTCCTGCATCACATGCTCGTCATGAGGGGGCTTTTTAAAACGCCGCGAAACGCATCCAGACCAGCGTGCAGAAAGGATTCTCTGCATTCCCCTCGCAGGGTCACCGCTCGTCCGCTCTGCACACGAGCACAGAGACGCAGCGTTTAGTCCTCATGTGGACGTTTTCAATGCATGACAGCGTGCAGGAAGTAGAGGCGTGAAGGAGCTGAAGCACTCTGAAGCACTCTCTGAAACTCTTAAAGCTCTAACTTCATGGGGCGCTGGTGGCTCAGTGGTTAGTGCGCGCACCCCATGTACAGAGGCTGTAGTCCTTCAAGCAGGCAGCCCGGGTTCAAATCCATCCTGTGGCTCCTTTCCCGCATGTCATTCCCCTCTCTCTCTCTCTCTCTCTCTCTCTCTCTCTCTCTCTCTATCCACTGTCCTGTCTCTACAATAAAGGCACAAAAAGCACAAAAATAAATCAAAAAGATGTAACTTCATGAAGGGAGTCAGTCTTTTACCCTTCAGCTGGACTCCGGCGTTTTCAGTATTTCCCTTTTAAAAGGACAGCAGCATAAGGGGTTTTTATTTAGCAGAAATAGTTGGCCATCTTTGACTTGTGATCCATTGTGTTGTAAGACAATTTGTAGCGTGCTGAGTGCAAAAGTGTAAAAGTTCTCCCCCGAAGGTTAATGTTTCATTTCATAAAAAGTGTAATAAGTGTTTTATGAGCTGATCTTTGTGTCACACAGAAAATGAAACTGCAGGAAGCTCTGAGTGCTGCTGCTCTTAAAGTCGAGTCTATAAAACCCATCTCTGCAGAGCGTAGAGGTCAGAGTTTAGTGAGACCCTGACTCACTTTAGAAAACCAGCTGGAGTTTCCTGATCTGTTGCAGCGAGCTTCATTGTTGCAGATATATTTTAGTGGCGGTGTGTTTAATGAAGACAGATTGTGAGCGTCTGCAGTCCATCATGGTGTACCATCAGCATCAGCATCAGCATCGTGCTGACATGATGTGTGTTCAGAGTGATGGATCGCTCAGATTCAGGAGGGATCGAGTCTTCATAACTGATTGATTTTTATTCTGCACAGAAAAAAATAGAAAGTGTTGGCTGACAAAAATGTGGGAAAAATCCAAAACGGAGATTTATTTTCAAAAACAACCAGCCGCACTTTTTAAATCTTTTCATAAAGACATCTCAACACGTAAAGAATATGTTGATCTTAAGCAAATCCCACTGAAGCGACCTTATGGGGGAATTCAGACCGAAGGTCTCTGAGTGCAACTGCACTGTCAGCAAACACACATGTAGGCAGCTCAGCGTCAGGCTTGCAGGTTAGTTCATGAACGTGTAAAAGTCTGCTTCTTTGCTTGAGGCTGCTGTGTGCTGTGATGCTCAGAGAACCTCGGTGATTAAGTTACACGGTGCTGAAAGCGGTCCCCGGCAGCGCTCTGTGGATTGAAAGAGCCTAAAAGTCTTAGAAACAATTTTTGAGGTCATGATTCAGATTCTGTCTCAGAAAACGTAAAGCCCTGAAAGTCTTACAAAGATTAGCATCATGATATTTCATAAACGGGGCGTTGAGGGGTTTACAGGCCTGACGTTTTTTCAAAGGGTTCAGGTGAGGATAAACGAAGTCTCTTTATGTGCAAAAGTGATGCAAGTTTCACCACAAATTTCCCCTTTTGTTTTTTTTTTTGGCTGAAAACATTTCCAGTTTAGACTGTTGTGTTGGTTTAAATTCTTAGATTGGAGATAAAAATGGACGCAGAGAAAAGTGCCACAAACCTGCACTTCTTCTCATGTCCAGCAGGGGGCAAAGACCAGGAGTGGTTGTAATGATTTTCCTCTCGAGTTTATCGTCTCAATCTCCAGTTTCAGTTCATCTTCAGAGCTGCATGATGTTCGTTTAGTAAATGATGGTCGCATTAAGAGTCAAAGAAAGTAGGGGAGGAGTTAGGGCGGGGCTACCTTTGATTGACAGGCTGCTACCACAGCAACCTGCCAACCAGGACTGAGGCCTAACGATGTCAGAAACAGAGCCAGAATCAGCTTTGTTAGCCAGGTTTGTGTGAACATACCACTGATTTAACTCCACATAAGAATGATAAATAAGATAACACATTATGTAATCATGTAACAAAGGAGCTTATTAACAAGAGGCAGATCTTTTTTAATAAGCGAGTATCTCCTCCAGAAATAGTCACTTCTCGCTGCAAAATCTCAACATGCCAAAATCCAAAAAGCCCGACACAAAGCTTCATGACTGCAGTGCTCAAACGTACAGGAAGCTTCTCTGTGACTTCACCCACCTCTCTGAACTGCAGCTTTTTCACTCTGACTCTTTTAGTGTCCTCTCTGGAAACACGCCTCATCAGAGCCGTCGTTATTGGCTGATTGATGACCCACTTTTTTAACGATGGATAGTTTTTTAAAACTCATTCAACAGCCAAACTGTTTGATCCAGATTCTCACATTGGAGGATTTGCTGCTTTTTTGTCGCTGTTGCATTATCGTCGCTGAATTTATTTTGGGGGTTTTGAGAGTTTGTGCTTCTTTGAGAGTCAACAGATTATTAGTGTTTTTGCAGGAACAGTCGACGGTGGTTTCTGTGCTCTGTAAAGTGGTCGTCTGCACGCCGCAGTCCGTCCCCGTTCCCACAAACATCTACATGTCATCCAGTTCCAGAGCTCGGACGAGACGAGGGCCTGACACGGGTCACAGTTTAGACGCTGCACAGCCGATACGAGGAGCTTATTTGACCAGAAAAAAAAAAATATGGAGGGGAAAAAAGAAAAAAAAACCCTCTGCTGGAAGACTTAGGAGATAACATCAAATCGGTATTAAGCTACACAGACAGATAGCGTTGCCATGGATAAAATATTTAGCTGGCTTTCTGAATCAGCCTTCCTCTCCCTCGCTCTGCATTTGTGAGTGTGTGTGTGTGTGTGTGTGTGTGTGTGTGTGTGTGTGTGTGTGTGTGTGAGTGTGTGTGTGTGTGTGTGTGTGTGTGTGTGTGTGTGTGTGCCTTCCCCCCCAAATCCTAACCGGCATGCCTGTTCGCTGTGGAAAACAGGGTCAGGCTGGAGAAAAAAAAGAGAAAAGAGAGCGAGCACATGATGGGCAGATAAAGGCTTGTCTGTGTCTGAGGGAGAAGAGAGCGAAGAGGATGAGAGGAGGAGGAGGAGGAGGAGGAGGAGGGCAGCGTGATGAAGGGGCCTCTCTGTTGAAGGAGCGAGTTGCGGCTCTATAGAAGGCTCCCATGGCGGACAGAAACAAGGCATTTAGTCTGTGAGTCGGCCTCGCTAACGCCATAATAGGCTCTTATAATGATGCCACTATGTACCGGGAGGGGACGAGAGAGAGAGAGAGCGAGAGAGAGAGAGCGAGAGCGAGAGAAAGCGCAGAATGCCCCTTTAATCTGAACGCTTGTTGTGAGGAATGTCTGTAGTGAGATGGAGGAGGATGAGCTGCTGGATGAGAGTTTATGGGAGGGAACATGGATGCTGTTTGAGCCTCACGTTGAATCTTTCAGGACGCAGAGTGAGGGGAACTGAACATGTTTAAAGATTCAGCTTCGATGGCGCTTGAGGTTGAGTTAGTCGGCTTGTTGAGGTTCAGTTTGTATAAAGTTAAAGTGGCTGTTCACACAGAGCTCCTCAAAACATGTGTGTGAAGTTTCTTGTTGTAAATCCACTCTGATCCTGTATTTGATCATGTCTATAAACCCCTCTTTCAGCCCTGCTCAGAACAGGCTGTTTCTGTGTCTGTACCTTTAAATATGTAAATGAGCTGTGTCTGACCACGCCCCCTCTCTGGAAGGGCTTGGGTGTCTGAGTCTTTCTTGCTCCATGTCCTATTGTTTACTGTGAGAAGGCAGACTCAGAGGGCAGAACAAACACCTAGCTGTGGGAGTGTCACCCACCTGGGGGAGGGGCTACTGCCCTTTGTGATGTCATGAAGGGAAAATCTCCAAACGGCCTGTTTGAGCACACATTTTCTGAAAAGTGGAGCAGGCAGAAGACGGAGAGGATGGACTTTTCTCATCATTGGGGGGTTTGTAGACTAGAGACACATGTTAGAGTTAGAGGAACATGGAGAAGAGGATTTTACAGAATATGATCTTCTTTAGTTTGCAGAAATGTCGATGTGGGGAACGTTGAAGTGTCAGTGCTTCGGCTTTAGGGGACAAAGTCTTTAATCTGAAGCTGTTGAATAATGTACGGCGTGTTGAGAGCAGGCGGCGCTCAGTTTGAAGGCGGGATTCTTCGGAAACAGAAGATGGAGGAGGTTCGCCTACAGCTTCGTTCCTGCAGCCAGTTTCAGCTGTAGGCTCGTCTCTGAGTCAGTGTTGGACGGTTTCCTGCCGCTTTAGTCCGTCAGAAGGAAGCAGAACGATGGAAATATTGCAGCTGCACTTTGGGAAAACTCTGAATAAGTTAAAGACATGTACACTCAGAGTCGTATGATTCAATGAAACAGAAACTACAACGATGTAACCTGTAATCATGATGATATAATACGACAAACTCCGACTTCAGACTCCTCGACTTGTAGCCGTGAAATCAAATCAAGCCGTGATATTTCTTTCTGGGTGTTTGAACACGTCGATACACGGCGTGCAGGTACAATGTTTAATACAGGAAAACAACAATCAGATGATGAATATTTTCAATCTCAGAGGTTAAGCAGAGTCTGGAGGCTCTGTGCGTCTACACGGTGAAAAATAACATTTAATTACATCAGCAGTCATCGGTTTGTTCTCGGCGGCTCGGGTGCAGATAGTTAGTCACGGAGGAGAGGAGCATGAAACTCTTATTAAACTGTCTCCGGGGGTTGGGATGTGAGATAAACTCCTGCTGCACGGCGCCGCACTCCAGAACTCCAGAGGACACCTGCAGGATCTCAGACCTTTACAGGCTCTTTTCTAGTTTGTTGTTTTTCTACTTTGATGAGAGTTTGAACAATCAAAGTTAAAAAATGAAGCCGGTGCTGAAGTGTAAAAATCCTGCAGTTCCTGGAGTGTCCACTAGAGGCTGGCAGCAGAAGCACAGGAAGTCACATACACACCCATTGTAAAAAGCCTGTTTTTACAGCAGAGATGAACATGTTTACAGCCTGGTTCAAAAAACCAAATAGGTGTGATTAGCTCATGTCTGGATGGACACACACTGTACGGGGGGTGAATGTTTTGATGACTCATCAGTTTTGATTTGATGAAGGATAAGAGTTATTCACAATAAGGCGTGTAGCTGACCTGATTGACAGGTGGGCGCGGTGTAACGGTTTGTCAGGAGGTTTAAAACCCGCCTCTGGAAACTCCCGTTAATGAACCAGGAAGTGACAGAGTCCAAAGTTACAGCGGGACACGTGGACACCGCCGCCTCTTTTACCGTCTCAAAGAGAAAAACACATCAAAAAAGACACACCTGCTCAGGTCTCTGCTCGTCGTCAGGGTAAACACATGTCATTAAACCGACTCTTTGGTTCCCCATCCAGAAAGTTCTTAGGCTGGAGTCGTCCTCTTCTCTTCTGTGCACGTCTGGTGTGATGAAGTCTGATCTTAAGTGCTTTTACTTGTTTGTTGTGAATCTTCGTTTCCTTTAGTCAAACAACAGGAAAGCTTCAGAGTTCATTATTGATGTTAAAGGTTAAAAAAACAGAAAGCAGAGCCAGAGATTCACAGTTTTTACATCCGACTGTCAACGAGACCAAACGTGATCAAATGTTCAATCTGTACGTCACACATGTTGCATCTTCACAAGCCAATCAGAAACAAGTGTTCAATGGTCCTCTGCTCTCTGTCTTCAGGCACACAGGAACGTTTGATTAAGAGGCTTCAGAGAGCCGGCAGCAGTAACTTGTCAGTGCTCCACAGTAAGACAAACTTCCCGATGTTTGAGTGCAAATCCAACTCCTCTGATCATCACATGGTCTGCTCTTCAAATGGGTTCGGGTTAGCTGCAGCTAAGCTCCGCCTCCGAACATTTATAATGATTCCACAACGGCGTAATAAGGGGAACAGTTTGCACGCACAGATTTGTAAACCGTGGGAAGAGTTTTGTAAAGTATAGGTTTGGATTTGCAATCTCTGCAGACTCAGTCCGTGCCCACAGCTTGCAAATAAACAACACATGGTTTACAAAACATGTTCTCACGGTTGTAAAATGTGTTCCCCTCTAACCCTTGAAATATTTTTGTTAGACTTTCAGAAGGAATTTGTCCTCATGACTTCAGTTTCAAAACTGTTTTCAGTCCTGCAGAAGAAGAAACATCTCGGCTTCAAAGCAGTAAATAGGTGTAATTATATATCGTTTTTAAAAACCGTTCAGTGGTGGTTATGAAGGGAAAAAGTTAGTGGTTGCTGTTTTAGTTTTTTTTGCCTCTTAAAAGTCAAAGATTTATTTAGTGCTGTTACTGATTCAGCCAGCAGTTATCTCTGTTTTCCTCCGGCTCTGCAGACATGTGGCTGATGTGTTGTGTCGCTCTTGAGCCTCTGTGTGTGTGTGTGTGTGTGTGTGTGTGTGTGTGTGTGTGTGTGTGTGTGTGTGTGTGTGTGTGTGTGTGTGTTTTGCACAGATCCTCCTTCACATGTAAACCTGTGTGAGCGCTTTGCGTGCAGTCTCTCCTGATCCCTCTGATGGATTTAACAGGCTTAAATCAAGTGTCATGTAATTTGAAACTTCATTGCTGCCTGCAGGAAAATCCTCTTTCCTCCTGACCCCCCTGCTCTCGCTGCAGAGGTCACAGGTCGGGGGGTGAAGGTCGGCTCGAGTTTAGGGGTGTGATGAAGGAGGCGTCAGCAGGGTGGCGGTGAGGTGGAGGACAGTTTGTGGATGTTGCGTCATCCTGCCGCTCTGACAGCAGGTTGAAGGAACAATCAGTGATTTCAATCAAACAAAGATGGAAGCTCCAAAAGAAACACAAGACTGGAATCTGTCCGTTTACAGTCGAGCCAGTTTTCCCTTTTTCAATGCAAACATCCATAGTGAGAGTTTTGTTCTCACAGTCCTCACTTACAGCTCAAGAAGCTTTCTGTGTTTACTCTGAGCTCAGTTAACTCGAGCTGTGTCTCAGGCTGTGGCTGAGGGAATCACTGCCTGAAGCAGACTGTTTACTTCTACAAATCTTTGCATTGCTTCTCTGTACATCACATGTTGTAAAACCATCTGATCTGTTGCATAACTGCACAGCAGCTGGCTCTGATGAAACCAGCTCGCCTCTGTGTGATGTCTGAACCAGAAGTCTGAAGAGTTGAAGACAGAGCTATAACTTTGACCTGACCTGGAGTCGTAGAGGCGTCATGAAACTCATGTAAAAGTACACCTGAAGTATGTGGAGATCATTTGTGATGATCCGTCCAGGTGTTTGGGGGAGTAAAAGAAACAGGAAGTGAGCTGGACACATTTGACCACCCTCGGGTCGTCCTGCAGCTTGAGGACTTCAGTTCAGAGTTGGCTCTCCTGATGAAGCAGGAGGGAAGCTGAGCACATGTTGAATGTGGCTGTTTATGCATGAATATAAAGGTTTTGAGGGGTGGTCTATTCAATCACATTAAGAAAATCCTCCCAAAAATGTCAAGCTGCACCTTTTCTCTCTCCGAGCGGTCGTGAACAAACCGCCTGCAGTGAACCGGCACGCTGAGAATCCTGCTCCACATTTTTTCTTGTGGCGGCGGTGGATTGAAAATAAATAGAGCCTATCAGAGCTGCACATGAGAGCCTCCACCATCCCTCCTCCTCCCTGACCCCGACCCTGCTCCTGATGCAAAACGACAACAGTAGGGAGAATTTAGAGAATTTAATTTAAAGGCCTGCTTTGTAACGACGAGCGGCTTCACGGCCGATATTCAGAGAGAAATGATCCACACACATCTCACACACGCTGGGAAGTCTTTGCAGAGACTCCTGAAGGAGATCACAGAGAAGAACTAGCTGCTATTAAAGATGTCTGATAATTCAAATCAATCTGTAGAGTGATAGGAGCAAACTTCACTTTCATGGAAGAGAAGCTGAGGTCGGCCATGTTGTCTGTATTCCCTATTAACGGATCATCTTTGTCTTCACTCTCCTCTGGAATCTTTATGATCTCCATTAGGGCCAAATCTATTAATCTACACAGACTCTTTAAACTGTGGCTTTGATTTTCTCACATTTTATGACGAGGTCGTTTATCCAGACCAATCAGACGGTGTGTGGCAAAAATCCGACAGTATAGGTCGCCTGTGGGGACGCTGAGTGGCAGTCGTTTTTATTACTGACCTGAGTGCAGAGGAAGCAGACGATGAGGAGGGAATGAACGAAGTGTGGAGCGATGCATCGATCTGAAAACACAGATTGATCAGCGGCGTTCCTCTTTTATGTGCCTCGTGTTACATCATGCATGATGTCACATTCACCCCGTGAATCCTTTAAACTGCCCCTGTAGCGTAACTTATTTTAAACCAGACCACAATCTGTATGTGCTCGAGTAGTTCAGGTTCATCTGACCCGTATGGAGGACATACCGTAAGTGCAGTAAGAGGACATGTTGAGCTGAACTGTTGTTGTCACACTCACATTTTAAGTCAAAAATCAAACTGTATCGTTACCACGGCAACAAAACAGAAGACATCCAACATATGGGTCACTTCTTGTTCTCAATATTACATCAAACTCCAGCACACTGTTTCAGAATTGCACAGAGAAATGGGCGACATTTTTGGCTGCAGAGTGAGAGAGATGAATTCTTCTCTTTTTAAAAAATGTATTATTGAAAGCGTCTGCACGTTTTGAGACTAAAGATAAAAAGAAGAAATAACTGATGTTTTGAAACGTTTCAGAGAGTCAAACTCTGGGAGGGACGAAGTCAGGGTGAAAAAGTTGGGCATGAATTTGGGACTATTTTCAGCAGCGGATGAATCCACGTCCAGTGTTTGAGGGAGTATTTGGCAGTGTGTGTGTGTGTGTGTGTGTGTGTGTGTGTGTGTGTGTGTGTGTGTGTGTGTGTGTGTGTGTGTGTCTCTGTCTCTGTCTCTGTGTGTGTGTGTGTGTGTGTGTGTGTGTGTGTGTGTGTGTGTGTGTGTGTGTGTGTGTGTTTTGTAAACACTGGAGCTCTTCACCCATTGGTCAGATATTCTGCACATTGTTTGAACTTCTCCTTGAGTGTAACATTTGAAATGAACTCCTCTACTTGTATATTGTGGATGTTGGGTTAGGGTTAGGGGTTAGGGTTAGGGGTTAGGGGTTAGGGTTGGGGTTAGGGTTGGGTAAGGTGGTTAGGGTTAGGGGTTAGGGTTAGGGGTTAGGGGTTAGGGTTAGGGGTTAGGGTTGGGTAAGGTGGTTAGGGTTAGGGGTTAGGGGTTAGGGTTGGGTAAGGTGGTTAGGGGTTAGGGGTTAGGGTTGGGTAAGGTGGTTAGGGTTAGGGGTTAGGGTTAGGGTTAGGGGTTAGGGGTTAGGGGTTAGGGTTGGGTAAGGTGGTTAGGGTTAGGGGTTAGGGGTTAGGGTTGGGTAAGGTGGTTAGGGGTTAGGGGTTAGGGGTTAGGGTTAGGGGTTAGGGGTTAGGGTTAGGGTTGGGTAAGGTGGCAGAGATGGAGGATGACAGACAGGCGTTCCCCACAGAGCGGCGTGATGTGTCGTCCCGTGGGCTGAATCCAGTTTGAAATTGGCCGCTCTCCGAGCTCTGGATTAGACCTGGGCTTAATACCTTTACACTAAAAGGCCTGTGTGTCCCTCTGAGGGCAATCTGCTGCAGGAACACAACCCGGCTTTAATCCACAGCAACAGCAACAACAACAGTTTATCTGCCCGGAGCTCGCCTCCTCGCCAAGCCCGCTCATCCTCGCTGCATGTCGACATTTCACAGCCAGCACGCCTCACAGTGGACGGACACAGAGTTACAAACATACAGGAAATACAGAAGTACAAGTATTTAGCCGGAGTTTGTTTTGTGTAACCAGTCGGGGAAGCGGCTTCTGTTTCAGGCCACCATCTTTGTCACGCTTTGGAAATAATTGAGTGTTCTGTTCCAGCAGGAAACAATCGACAGAGATATCAGCTTTCTTTCAAGTTAAGAAACGTGTCTGTCCATCTTAGCTGTACAAACTGAGCTGTTTCTGAATATCTTCTGTTTTTGATTCAGTCAGACTAAAACAAAACATCCGGGGCGCTGAAGGGGCTTCTGGGAGCTTGAAATGAGTGTTTTTAAGATTTATTTTGGAGCTTTTTGTTCCTTTATTTTAGAGATAGGACAGAGGATAGAAGAGAGAAAGTGGGGAACGAGTTGCGGCAAAGTAGCAACATGTCGGATTTGAATCTGGGACGCCCGCTCTCAGTACAAGGGGTGCGCGCATTAACCACTAGGCCACTGGCGCCCCTTTAATTGGAGTTTTGTACAGGACGGGATCTTTAAGTGCGTTTCTCTGTTTACATTTTTAAGGTTAAAGAACAAAGAAATACATTTTTAAAAATGTTTAAACGCAAATAACAACTTTTCTTTTCCTACAACGTTCCCAGGAACTTTTCCTGACAGCCTCCTTGTAAATTTTCCGTGCAAATTCATGGTGAGCAGATGTGAAAACGCTGCAGGAAACAGACGTATTCCAAAAGAATAACTGAAAGCGAGCGGGAGGAGGGGCCGATGGCGTCCACATCCTGTAACCAGCGAATGAGCAACTCAGGAAGGCTTCAGGGGCAGCGCGGCCTGAAATGTAAAGGTGTCACTTCATCCTTTTTACATGTCGAGGATACGCCGTCAGACTCCTGTTTGACCACGTGGTTAACTTACATGTTAAACGACGTCGGAGAGAAACACAAGCCGCAGAGGGAGGTCGCTATCTGGCTGCAGGAGATTTTTTAATCCTGTTTAAATTGATCTAAAATAAACACCATAATCCATAGCATAATTTACATAACGCCAGGCGCCACAGATCGGACCGATACGAGGTCTTTGAACACGCTCCAAGAAACGACATCATGGCAGATTAAAGTTAAGTGGAACTCGCACGAGCCCTTTAAAGTGACAGCATCGTAAAAACTCATCAAATATAGAGAGTTTATGTAACGGCTGAAATGTTTTAGGAGTCAGAGTCGTTTCAGAGCGACGTGTTGTTGTTGTTTTTTTAAACTGCGATCAACATGATAGTTTATGACTGTGTAACCTTTGACCTCAGGGTGTTCAAAGGTTTATATAAAGCAAGAAGAATGTGTGACTTTTTGATCCAGTAGATGTCGCCCCCTTGAGCACCAGCATAAAACCAAAACACACTGCTGTTAGGCCACGCCTCCTCCATACTGAAGCCTCCGCCCTCCTCAAGAGACACACCTCCAACCCCCCTCCACTCACGTTCACATGAAGGAGTTCAGAGAAAGCAGTGGACTAACTTGTGTGATTGTAGACAGTCATGACTCAGAGACACATTTACACAGGACAGACTGGAGCTCTGATTCATTTATGTGGAACATGGCGCACGTTTCAAGTTCATTTTAGCGGCGTAGCGTTGTGCAGAGCGTCCAATCAGGAGCCTGTTTGATTCAGAGCCTTTGTGTTTTTTTTTTTGCTTTGATCTGATTGGATCACAGTCGGGCGTGTGTACGGTGTCCAGCAGGGACACATTTTAAAGTAGGTTATCGGGCGTTATCATAAGTGAGGGCGCTCAAAGTGAGGACGCCGTTGTGTTTCTTTTTCATCATCGCCCTCCGTGTGGTTATTTGTGTGGAGGATGGAGGGGAAGTTCATATTTTAATGAAGTGTTTTCAGAGCTGCAGAGCGATCATGTGCATGTTTAGTTTTAAAAAGAAAAGTCAGTTTGTCTGAAAAAGGAGCTGAGATGTTGTTGCTGCTTTGACTTGGAGAGGCGGCGGTGCAGAGCGCATCATCACACACACAGCTGCTGCATGTCAGGTTGAATCCTCCAGACGAAGCTGCAGCAGGTGGAGATGCTCGACTGATGTGAACCCTGTCAGCGGGAGAGAGGAGGATGAGTGTGTCAGTCGGAGGGTCAGGATATTTCTTTTAAAAACCTTTAGAACAAATCTACCTGAAACCTGCGAGCTGGGTTTGGCCTGCAGCCCGGGAAGAATTGATTGGATTTTTTAAAGTGATTTGTATCTGGATTTTTTTTTTTTTTTTGCTGTGTAGCTCTGAAAGTCGAGAGGGTTTTTGTTTTCTGTGTCTGCAGGGAGGAAAGGATTCAGTTCATCCTGCAATAGAAGGAAAAAGGTCTTTAAAGTTTCAGGTGAAACAGTAAGATGGATTTTTGTTCAGTTCTGCTTATTGTTTCATGTTTTTATTTCGCTAATCTCAAGTCAGCGTTGAGCAACTTGTAAGCTGATCACGGCGCCCGAGTCTCTGATTAGTCAGTCTGTGTAAACGGGTAATTCTAATTCTTTTTCCAGGTCTAGATGACTGAAAGGTATAAAAAGATTTGGAATTGCTTCAGTACATTTCTTCATCCATGGCTGCAACGTAATCCTTTGGGGGCCAAAGTCCCAGATCAAAGCCGGTGCACTAAAAAGTTGTTGTTTTCCTCACAGCTCAGGGCGCCGCTTTGACATGAGCAACGCCATCAGCCGAGTTGTTCACCCTCAGTTTACCCAGACTCTGTCCTGGTACACTATCCGGGCCGTAGGACATCTGAGGAGAGACAGGAAGTGTAGGGGGGGGTGACATGCAGCAAAGCCCCCCCCCGTTTGATTACACTTTAAGACGGCAGGATGAAAGCCTGCAGTCACATCCTCCTTCTGGCTGCTGGTCTGACTTCTCCGTCTTTTTTCCACCTCTGTTGTATCCACACAATGAAACGTACAAATAAGAGATAATGGCGCCCACTTACAGGCGCCGTCTCGAACTCGTTCACAGTGCTACACTTTGATTGTAGATAGAAAAGAAGGGAGAGAGATTGATTTTTTTACAACGCCGCACACGCTGCCCGGTTGTTGTGGACAATTTTTAGATTTTCTCTTTTCTCAGAGTCTCAGGAACTCTTCATGATGTTTTCAACAGAGTCCTCGTCTCCTAATTCAACAGAATCAGAAATACTTTATTCTTCTCCGAGGAGGAAACCAGAGTGGGGGGAGGAGTAGCAGAGAGGATCACTCCCATGATTCCCCGCCAGCCTCAACGTCATTTAGTTATCGTTTTGATTGAGAGCCCCCTGGTGGTGGGATTTACAAACTGTACCTTTAAATTATTCCATAATTTGATTGGTTTACTTTCATCCAGAACGGTCAAAAGAATATTTTTTAAATCTCAATTAATCGCTCAACTTCAAAACTTAATCACGTTTGAGATTCCATTATTTTTTTCATTTCCCCTGAAAAAATTGTTTGTTAGGCTTTTATTTTGAATGTTTATACTGCCTTCCGGTCGGGTACTTTACGTCCTGTTTGGATACGAACCTGCTTAAACAACTTTCCTAGAAACTGATTTACCCGACTTTGAGCAGCGAGTGACCAGGTGTGTTTTTTTAAATCGAGTACGACACCTCGTCTGTGACTGAGGGAAGCCTTTGGCCGAGTTCAGACACTCTGGCCATCCTGAAAGCTTAAAGTGATACGACATGGACTTCATATGAAGACCTTTAAAATGTGTTTTAACGATTTCAGGCTAAAAAACGACAGTGAGTCCAACGTTACCTAAAAGATTGTTAAGCTGAACTTGTCTTATGACTAATTTAACTTCTATGCAGAGAGATTTTTATAAAACGTGTTTGTCATCTCTTAAATGGACACGTCTTTGTTTGTTAGATTTAGTGCATCATGGAGGTTAAACGCTGTATCACAGGAGTCATGTCTCCACGTTTCTCGTCTCGAGGCTGCTCGGGGGTTTGTAAAAAAAAACCCTGAATGTGACTGACTCTGGTCTTGCTCTGAACCCGGTTTCTGCTCGGCTCACGCTCCGTCTAAGAGGTCACAGGTCGGGTTCCCACAGACCGAGCCAGAGCAAGTAGCGTCCTCTCTCTATCACTTTTGACTCTGTCAGCTCCGTCGAGTGTGAACGCTCACAGTTTTCCTGCAGGACTGATTTCATTAAACGTGACAGATGGATTTTTATTACAAACCACTTCACCTGAAATGTCACTGACGTACATTAAGGTTTCATCAGCATTGTTATCGCAGACTCGTGTAAAGCGCTGTGTCTGTTCCTCCTTTAAGTCGCTGTCGATATTCCTAGATGGAGTTAATAATCCATGTTTTTATCAACTTTATGAGAATCAGAAGAAAAGAAGCTCCATCTTTTTCAGAGTATCGTTTGAGCGCTCACAGTTTGAACCGGATGAAACGCCTCAGTGTGTTAGGGTTGTTTGTATCATGTCATAAACTGTGTTGCAGCTTTGTGTGCGTCACCGTCACTCAGACACTTTGTGCTGATGGTCAGAACGGCCGCCCATAAGGGGGGGGGAAGGGGGAGGAGCTTTCTGGGGTCCAGCTGCATGAGGGGCCTGTGACGGTTTGCAAAAACCTATGCCAATGAAAGGCGTCTGATCCAACCTTCACAACAGGGTCCTAAGTCTCTGACTAGACTCTTCTCCTCTGTCGCCCCCCGGTGGTGGAATGAACTTCCAAACTCCATGTGATCTGCAGAGTCCCTCTGCACCTTTAAGAAAAAGCTAAAGACCCAGCTCTTTCATGAATACCTACTAACTTAATGATGATGGTCTCCATATTATTGATGATGATGATGGTAATGACGATGGTTTTTGTTTGATAACGGCGACTTATAAGATGGTTTCTATACTGATTAGAGCTCTCAAGAACTGCCCTCAATGTTGTGCTTTGCCTCTGGTCACTTCCTGTCAGTGACAGGCCATCGCTCCTGATCCAACAGGCATGCACTGACGGCTTCTACATTCACTCTTTCTGTCAGGGGCCCCACCACTTCTTTGAGCGGACCCAGTGGTCAGTTGAGTGTTTTAAACAGCAGTTTTGTTCCCACACGTTCAGCACTTTAACGCTGGCAGAGATTCAGTTACATTCAAAAGTTAATTAACAGTAAAACCAGCGTGCAGCAGCCAGACTGCTTTATAAGCAAACAGCAGTTATCAGAGGTGCATGCAGAGGGGGGGCAAGGTCAGAGCGAGGGGACCTGATTTCTAAAGTCTGGTCTTCTTTCTAGTTCAGAGACATAGAAGCTGTGACCCAGGTTTAGACTTTCAGAGGAAGGAGATCTTATTGATTATTCTGCAGACAAGATCCCCAACACTTCTGTCCTTCTTCTTCTTGTGGCTCAGGTCATTTTCACACCTCTTGTTCGTTTGCTCTGGTCTGAATCTTGGACCAAGTCATAACAAGGTTTGGTCTGTGTTCACACCGGGACATGTAGAGTTGCTCAGCTCTCAATAGGGAGGTCAGGGGGTTCGATCCCGAGCTGATGGACTCTTTCCACAGCAGCCTCTGCCATCAGAGTGACTGAGGTGTGAATGTGGAGGTGTGACTCTGCTCTGCTTTGAGTATTCAGAAGAACTACACCGATTAGAAATAAGACTCTGCTTTCTTTTGGATCTGTTTGGGAGCAGGACTCACTGAATCCAGCGTTCACAAACTGACACTGAGCAACTAAAAAAAAGAGCATGAATCATTCGATTTGACGAAGCAACTTGTACGATTGTGAAGCCGATGACTCATTTTAGATCTGCCTGCAGCTGCTGATAGTGACACTCCAAACTGCATTTACACATTTCCATAAGAAGAAAAGAAATCTGCACCACAAAGGGTTAAAGTGAGCTGCGTGTCTGTGTGTGAACACCGTCCCTGTTGATAGCAGGAAGGTGTGAAGAGGAGGGCCATTATCACAGTGTGAAGAGGGGATGCAGTGATTGGCCACTCAGCGCCGACTCCCCGTTGACCTCCATTAAAGCCGCATTAACGGGAGAATTAGATTGTCATCATGGAGTGAAAACACAGGCGGCTGGAAAATGCACCCCCGAGAGGGCCCCGAGAGGGCCCCGAGAGGGCCCAGCGAGCGAGCGCTGGCGTGATGGACAAAAGTTATCTGCATCAGACACTGAAACTTTGTCCACCTGAGAAGACGTCCCCCTCTGTTTAATGGAGCGCCATGTTGGATTCAAGCAGACACATGATGGCGTTTAGATGTTGAACCCGTCGTCTGGAAATCATGATCATGTGCGAGTCGTTATGGATGCAGAAACATATTTTAAATTGAACAAGCTAACATTTCATTGAACCGGCTGTGAGACAGTTTGAATGACTCTCACAGAAAAGAAAAGGCGGAGCTAGGGAGTGACTTAGAGAAAGGAAGCTTCAATAGGCCGACAGGTGTGGAGGATAGGATGTTCAGGTAAAAAAATTAAGGACTGTCACGCTTGAGATCCCGTGTACAGGCAATTCTAGGTTCTGTTGGGGCCCTGGGTAAAGTTTCTTTGGGGGCCCCCTTCCAATGAATTTTCCTCTTTTTCTTTTTTCCCCCCCGAGACAGATAACTCTTCTTCTTTCTCCTTAACTGACACATTTTGGATTTCACACGGACTGATGTTGTGACGCTTAGCAGGGCATTGAGAGTGAGTGCTTTCAGACGGGGCCCCCTTAGGGAGGTTTCTTACTGTGGTTCGATTTGCACAATTTGAGGCAATGCTGTGCTTTCAAAGTTTGTCAGCCGTTGGGGGGCCCCCTAGTGGCCAGTAGTTGCCTGCCTTGCCTGTTGTGCTGTGAAACACAAAGTTATCGATTACGTTTTAGTTTTTAAGATCGATTTTTGGGCTTTTATTACGTTATTTTTGGAGGATGGTGAGCAGGATAAGAAGTCGGGGAAAAAGAGAATAGCTCTGTTAAAGATGCAGTTTCAAGCTGCGATATTTACGCCCCTGTGACGTTTCACATTTAATGAAAATGATGGAGCCGTAAAATTAAGAAAATTCCTTTGGTTGTATTTAAAGTATCGCGTTGACCCGAATGGAGACGCTGCCCCCTTCAGGCAAAGATTGACGATGCATTTCTCTCACTCTTGCATCACCTCACTTTCAGATGCTTTTGTCTCTAATTTAGATTTTCTACAATTCTAAGATTCACTTAGCAGACGCTTTTCTCCAAAGCGACGTACATCAGAGAGTAAGAACAACACAAGCAAGGATCTAGAAAAAAGGGAACAATGTGAGTAAGAGCAAACGATCAGCTTTGAGTCTGATTGGACACACAGGAGCTGACAGGAAGTGACCAGAGGCAAAGCACAACATTGAGGGCAGTTCTTGAGAGCTCTAATCAGTATAGAAACCATCTTATAAGTCGTCGTTATCAAACAAAAACCATCGTCATTACCATCATCATCAATAATATGGAGACCATCATCATTAAGTTAGTAGATATTCATGAAAGAGCTGGCTCTTTAGCTTTTTCTTAAAGGTGCAGAGGGGATGGAGTTTTTACACTCTTTAAATAAACTGAAATAAAATGGTACAATCTGGTTTACTGGATGAAAAGTGAAAGCAGTTTTTATCGGGCAGAGTCGGGAGGCGTATTGGACCGTGACGAGGGCGAGCGTTGGTCTCAAAGAAAAGCTCCGACGTCTTGTCTTTCAGTTTCTTATCTCGGAGCGGCCTCAGCGTCTGACCGACCGTGATAATTAATCTCTCTTTAGTCGATACAGGAGGATAAGGTTGGAAGACAGACGCAGTCAGAATGAGTGTTTTATGGCTGTAAATTAATTCATTAAAAACGTGTTCTCGTTCCGTCGATACAAATGGATTCCCGGCTGTAAATTAGCAGATACTTCTCTGGGAGAGCACGAGGGGGAACTTTGCATCTCAGTCCAGATTAAATAGAAACACAGATCAGCTGAAGTGCTGCAGTCACACATGCAAACAGAAAAGCTCTCCCAGTCTCTCACTCTGTGTTGAATTCCCACTGGACCTCGTTTCAACCTGTTTCACATCACAGAGGCAGCGTGTCCTCGATTTACTTTCTGCAACTTCCACTTTTAAAACGAGGCTACAGCAATGATTGCATGCTTTATGTTGTAATGATTTAAAAAAACAAAAAAAAAAACAAAGAGGCAATCAGGAATGCAAAGAGCCAGACAGACGGAGACGGATCGAACGAAAGAGAGAGAGAGACAGAAAGAAAGAAAAGGAGGACGAGAGAGGGAACAAAAGACAAACAGTAGACAACATGGAAGATGTGAAAACAAAAAAATAAAGATGGCAGAGAGACCAAAAGAGATATAACAGGAGAAAGAAAACAGGAGGAGCAACAGGGAGACAGAAAATAAGACATGGAGGAGGAGGAGATGTAGACGGAGGGAAGGGGAAAGGAAAAGGCGGACGAGAGGAAAATCATGGCAGGGTAAAGTGAAGGACAGACATGAGGATAAATCCAGACAGTGACACACACACAGACAGACAGACAGACAGAGCCTCCCAGTCAGCCCATGTCTGCACCAGTCCTCCTCACCCCCCCCCCCCCCCCCCTTTATTTCCTCCCATCCCTCCATTTTGTCGTCCTCCTCTCTCCGTCTGATGCTGCTCCAACACCTCGGGGCTTCAGCCTCACATCCACCATCCAACACGCTAATGCTCCTCTGTTGCTGCTGCTGCTGCTGCTGCTGCATAATCACCCACCAAGTCAAAAAAAAAAAAAAACTCCCAAAATAAAAGAGAAACTGAAACAAAGACGAGCTCGGTCTCGTGTGGCTCAACGTGCCTCCAACAGCTGGGTGAAAATCCAGACGAGTCTCGCTCATATTCAAACTATGGCGTCTTGTTTCTAGCTGTCATTTTGAGGATTTTTATACTTGAGTCTATCGATGTTTGAGTCTTAAAAAAAGGGGACGAACAGCCTTATTCATACCTCGGTTGTCCGAGCTACATTTTCTCAAGATAACGACAAAATGGCGTCAATGCTTGCTCCATGAACGCATCGTCTGAATCCAAAATGTTCCATCTTTCCTTCACTTGTAGAGTCATGTACACACTGTACTGGAAATCTCGATACAATTTCAAAAAGACTGCCGCTGAAATCTTCCTGGCTTGCTTGTTCACACATGCACCTCTCAGTGGGGGTGCTGTTTTAGATCTCAGGAGGTTAAGAAACAACGCTGAAGCGGTGGACGAAGATAAAGAGTCCGTACAGCCGTTTTGGACGCCCCTCGGTTTGCCAGATATGAGAGCAGTTATCAGGTCAACAGGTGTTGCAGCGATGGAAGCGGTCAAGAGAAGTGGTTCAGATAGAAGTGATTGTACCCGACCTAAAAAGCCTCTGCATGTTTCTAATAAGCTCCACGAGCAGAAACGTGCTCAAACTAGGATCAATATTGGAGATGCTTTTGAAAAATGGAGAGAGGTTAGAACACAGAAAGGTTTACAGACCCATGCAGAGCTGGATAAACACTGAAGCTTCAGAGTCCACCACATGGTGACCTGTGATCAGGAGTTTTGTACTGTTATAAAAGCATCATAAGACACAACTAGTTCATGAGACAGGTCGTCAGAAGATGCTGAAATGTAAAAGTCTGATAGATATTCTGAGACTATGAACACTAAAAATATAACAG
Source organism: Labrus bergylta (assembly GCF_963930695.1). Classification (NCBI taxonomy): domain Eukaryota; kingdom Metazoa; phylum Chordata; class Actinopteri; order Labriformes; family Labridae; genus Labrus; species Labrus bergylta. The sequence goes on from NC_089205.1 coordinate 29,567,560, forward strand.
TATAAGTCATCTCTGCTGCAGCTATTACAGCCCATAATAGCTCATAGTTAGGCGGCGACTTGAGTCGTTGTTCCAGGAGGAAAGATGGTGCAACAAAAGCAATAAAGGCAATCAGGGATTGGTCGAACAAATACAGGACTTTAACCCAAGGGACCAAGTCCATCACTAAAACCGAAAGTCTGTGTTGACTGTTGAATCTAAAAAATGTGACCAAGTGTAGCACACGTATTTTAACCCAATTAAAGATCATCTCAAATCTAAGCGACCTACGACTCCTCATCAGTGACTCCACATGTTCCACATGTTAGACCAGTATGAGTGTGTAGATGTGAGGAAGCCTCGCCTGATTGTTGGAGGTGTTTGTTAAGGAAAAACATGAAAGAAACTCTGTGGTGGTACAGGTTGGACAACTTGATGGTTTTCCTATAAACAGAATAGAATGGAATAGGATGACTTTATTGATCCCAAACTGGGAAATTGTGGCGTTACAGCAGCAGGTTATCAAAGCAAATAAAACAATATAAGAACAGATACAAAAATAAACACTTAAAATATAAAAAATAAGAATAGGAAGAGATTTATGAATCAAGGATTTAACTTAACATTCCTACAGGTTAAAAAAAGAAAAGAAAAATGAAATACAGCATTTATTCAGGCTTGTCAACTGAATGTAAAAATACTTGCAGGAGGTAAGAGACAGTGGTAAATGTGCAGTAACGATATAGGGGGTTGTCCAGAGCTGTGCAAATTTGTGGCTGTGCAATCAAAGATATGTTAAAGTACATGAGTGTAGATACACTTGTGAAGGTGGTGCAGAGCCATCGAACAGTCATTCCCATAAGGGGATGAAGTGACAAACGGTCCTCGTTCTGGAGGATGCAGAGTGTAAAGCGAGCCCCATTGTTGGAAAGAAGGCGACGTCGCTAGATAAAACTCTTCATCCTCGATGCTGACCTTGAAGAGAAGTGTGGAGAAGTGTTTCATGTGAAGGTCTTAGAGCTCTTAAGTCGGAGGAGAGTTGTTCCTCAGCAGGCGTTATTCAGAGGAAAAGACTTGTGCCATTCAAATTGACAATTCATGGAGTCCCCACGGGGCTTTGAATAGACTTTCTGCAGACTTCTAAAAGGGTCAGCTCGGATGTGTTAAGACTCTGCATTCATATTCATGGAGAGAAGTGAAGTGTGAAGCTTTAGCCCCACGCCGCAGTTTATCCCCTCGTGAACTTCAGACCTGTTTACATCTTGTCACCAGAATAACGGTGCACTCTCATCGTTTTTAAGACTTGCAGGATGTTTAAAGTCTTTATATGTTTCACACTTAAATGTAATAGAAATCAAGTATCTTCTCTGAAAATAACTCAACACAATGGGTGTAACACCCGAGTCCCACTGTCTGTGATGTTTTCAGAGTTTTCAGAGTCCTATCTTCACTTTGTTTACATCGCCGGGACGGCCGGCTGACTCCTCCCCTCGTGTATAAAAGTTGTTTAATTGAGGGACTAGAGAAAAGAAGAATAACATACTGTACTCACTGCTTAACTGTGTTTCTAGATCACGCTCATTTCAGGTAAATTTACATGCAGTGTGAAGATACCAGCATAATAAAGATCGCTAGCATTAGCATGCTAACACAGCAATGCAGCGCCAGTTGTTTTGGTTTCATGTTGGTGCTCAAGGGCGACATCTGCTGGATCAAAAAAATCTCATATAAAGTCATTAAGGTGATTGAAAATATTACAAGACTTCCCCTCCAGACACAAAGACACAGACGCATAAAGGTCTCCTGGTTGTAAGAAGGGGGGACTCGTCTGTTTGCAAGTAAAGAATGTAACAAATCCAGCCTCCACAGACTGAATTATTGATTCTCAGAATATTAAATAAAGAGCTTCTTAATTTAATTCAGCCACTAATGTGACTCTCCAGACCTCCCGAGCAAACGTGTCACTGAACTAATGAAAGCTTTCATGAACTGTTGTAGCTGCAGACAGTGAAGTGAAGAGCAGCGCTGCCCCCTCTAGTACATAATGGATCCAAGATAAATCCACTTACAGCTGCAGAAGAAGCCCTGACACATGCAGGGAGTCTAACGTCTGAGCTGCTCGGGCTTGTATTTGGCTGAGTGACACTATTTGATTCTTAACATTGTGTAGTTGTTTTTGTGTGTGTGCCAGGTGGAGGTGTTGGTTTCTGTCTCTGGGCTGTCAGCAGAATAAATTAAACCGAGTGCGTCAGAGCTCGGAGGCTAACAGCAATCTGAAGCTCAGGATAGTAAACAGTCGGTGATGGTGCGGCGTCGAGGTTCAGGTGGAGGCCAGCGGCCCGGGTTCATCAGGTCATGCTTACAGACTGCACTCGCTGCATGTACAGATCATGTGAGACCGCCCCTCTGGAATGAGAGAGGGTGCATATAAAGCTCGCAATGAAAATGAATAAAAAAGGGCCCCAAGTTGGCAAACACGACGGCTAGTCTGAGTCTGAGGTAGAGGAAGAAGATGAACGTGTATCCAGGGAGTCTGGTGTGAGGAGTTAGAGGGTTTATGAGACCCTGAGTTGACACATTTGTTCTCTGCTTAGCTGTACTTTTTGCTGTTAGTGTACAAATAGCAACGCCATGGCAACCGACTCTCTAAGGCCGTTTTCACACATGCACTCCTGTTTCCAAATTTCTCGAAAATTTCAGGGGAGGCTGCTACAAAAATGTTCCACACATGCACCCCACAGAAGGAGATTATTCCTGTAGGGCAGCGGGGGAGGGGCATGTGGGGGAGGGGGACTCAGATGCAGGACATGACGTTAAAAGATTGACACAGAAGTCCGACACTTTAGCGACAGTTGTTGCCTTCATAATACACGATATCAAAGGAAGGAGGGAGAAGGACACACCGGAGGAAAGGTCGCACACACATAGTCAGCGGTCTTACACCAGACTCAGGATGTAAACGTCATCATCCCTCCCGCTCATTTGTCTGGTTACCTTCTCTTGACTTCACCCGTTTTGTAAAAATGTCCATGTCGGGATGATCAGATGTGAGAACACAGAAGTAAAATATTCAGAGAAATGTGCTGCAAGAAAGTGGGCGGGGCTAAACTGCTTCATTATGTTTTCTGTGCACCATTATATTGCTGATATTTTTTAATTGTCTTCTAAGCGTCAGACTCTGTTGATTCAACCGCCATTTCCACGTTGTTCTTAACACGCCTTCTTCATGAGAGCCCCCTTCATGTCCGACCGCTGTGAGGTGCATGTGTGAACAACTGACTCTGGGAAGATTTTGCAAGCCTGCATGAAATGTCTAAGGAAACTACAGCAGTGCACGTTTGAAATTGGTTGCAGAGAGATCGCCCCAAACAACCAATCTTTGATCGTCCAATGAAGCTCCTTCTGTTTCTTGAATGATGTCCACGTCCGTCTTTTCACCAGAGCCCTCGGGGTGTTTAACCCAGTTGTGTCAACACGATTGTGTCATCCAATTGATTGAACGTTTGCATCGCTGCGTTCAGTCTGTGTGTGTGCTGTTTAAACAATCAGTGATTTAACCAATCAGCTGTTAGTGTATCAGTCAGTAAATTAACTCGTCAGCAGCTAATGGCAGTAAGCCATCCATCAGTCGGTAAGCCAGTCAGCCGCCCCATCTCCCAGCCGGTAAGGCGGCCAGGGAGCCAAGATGGCAGCCACTCAACCAGTAAGCCTTCCAGTTGGTCGGCCAGTCAGTCGGTTGTGGCAACAACAGAGTGAGATTATGTGGAGCATGTGATGTATGTGTTTACACCTCGCCCTCTCTGTCTCTCTCACTGTACTTCCCTCCCTCGCTCGGCCCTCCATCTCTCCCCGGTGAGATTGTTTCTCCACCTGAGTGCCTCCCTTCCTCCGTCTGACTCACTCCTTCACTCTCTCCTCTGAGAGTGTGTGACTGTGTTCACTAAACGTCTGGACTGCTGAAAAGTCGGTTACTCCACAGCAGCGTGTGACTCACAGAGTCATTGATCTGCTGATGATTCATTCATTGACTTCTGCAAAGGTGGTACACTACAACTAAGCTGTGTTTTAAAAACATAAACTATACATCCCTCCCCCCCTCTTAACGGCCGCTCCACAGGTTTAATCAGCTTATAAAAAACATTGTGTAATGTCTTCTCATGGCTCTGACCCGGATGATGTAAGAGCGGTGTCATCAAGTTCGTCTCCATTTAAGCTCGGAGATTACAATTATTAAACTGAAATTGTGTGGATTTATTGGAGGTATGGGACGCCAGACCCAACCGGGGACAAACGGGTCCAGGTTTAATCCCCTTTATGTCACTTTGTGTAAAAAACAAAAGAGGGTGAGAAACGTACTTTTTGTAAAAAACTAAATAACCTGGTTTGTCTGACATAGTCAATGCCCTCAGTCTATCTTCAGTCTTGAGTTTCTCATTAAATTGTATATAAAGATGGACAGAGAAACAGCCGCCTTGGAGTGAAGCTGTCATACTTAGAGCTCCCCCTGCTGACCAGATGCAATAGGGGTCATAGACCCTGCCTCCTCCATGTTAACAGATGGGGCTTTTGTCAAACTTTAAATTTAAAATACAAGTCAGATTGTCTCTTGTTCTTATCACGTTGATTAATGTTCATCTTGATTTTTAGGAGTAGTTTTGTGTCATTAGTTATGTGATGCAAAAAACAGAACGAGTATGACGTCATGATTGACAGCTCTGTTGACGAATGCAGCTCCTGCAGCGCTCTTAACCTTATAATATCAGAGTAGAGGAAATTTAACTGAAATAAAAATACAGACTTTGAACTTTCCATAAACGGGAGAGTCTGCTTCAATCTGTTCTGCTGTGGACTGAACCCACCTGAGCGACCTTTGACCTTTTGTTTTCATTGCCTCAGTAAATGGTTAATTGACTTGTATCGCGCTTTTCTAGTCTTTCTGAAACTAGAGGTTTCATTTCTGTCCAGCTCTCCTCTCAGGTTCAGTAAAGCCTCTTGAGCATGTCTCTGTAGTATCCATGCTTTCACCCATTAGTGAGGTTTCTCCTTATTTGTCTCCTCCTCCTCTTCTTTTCTTTTTCCACTAAAAGACCAAGAGCTGACAACGCCAGCGCCATTTTCTACTTTTTATCAGACATTATTCTCCATTAGTAGACGACCTATAATACAAGTGGTGAGCGACAGCGGGGTGAAAATGGTCTTCTCGTATCAGAACAACGGACTACCGCCCCCTGCTGGCATGGAGAGTTATTTCCTCTCACTCATCTGCAGAACAGACGTGGTGGTTGGACGTCGGCTGTAGTCTTTGTGGTGTGTTCAAGTGCAACTTTTTGGCCAAGACAAAGGCACTAGTTCTTTGCCGTCTGCTTGTCGTGCCAATATTTGATCTCTAATCAATACTTTTTGATTCTAAACTTTTGGCATTTCAATCCAACATTTAACATCTCATGTTTCTTAAATCAGCTTCCTGAGCTGGTCGGAGCGTTTAAACAGGAAATCACCTTTAAATATTGAGTACACATCTACCCGCTCAGGGCTGTTTCAAAGTTCATCTGAAAAACAACCAGCAGAATACTGATGCAGCTTTTCAGGAAGCATAACGTCTTTTCTTTTATTGCTACTGTCTGGTGCATGCTTTGAATCCTCCAGCCTCAGTCGTTTCAATTACAAAGACTGAATGTGTGCCCCACATCGACTCACCCACAGCGAGGAGGTCGGAAAGAGCGACTCAATCGGAAACATCATAATTGCATCACATTTCCTGCTGAGATTTCTCTACTTTGTTACCCTTCATTCCCAATTCAATGCACAGTCTAGACCAGACTAATTGAGTGTCTATGGCGTTGATTTAGACTATTAACCATCTGTGCCTCTCTCTCTCTCTTTAGGAGTTTGGAGGACGAGTAGGATGCTGAGTATCTTTCCTCCACCAATGTTCTCCACCCTGCTCTCCATGACCTGAGAGCACCAACGCAGCGGGAGGAAACGAAACACCAGAAAGAGAGCGAGGAAGAGGAGGGCAGAAGGCCAGGGAAGAAAAGGAAGGAACCCACTTTTTTTTTTTGGTTATTGTTGTTTGTTTTTCCCTTTTCTGAAATGGCGGCAACTGAGGCCAACGCGGCACCGGTGGTCCAGGAAGACGGAAAAACCCCCGAGAGCAAGCCCGCAGAGGTGGAGCAACCGACTAAAAACGCCAACGCAAACTCAGAGACTGTCAACAGCGAGGTTGTCGATAAAGACGGCACGGCTGTCAACAGCGAGGTTGTCGATAAAGATGGCGCGGCCGTCAACAGCGAGGTCGTCGATAACAAAGAGACTGTGAATAACGACACGGCTGCCGGAGCTGAGGAGGCCGACGCAGCAGAGAGCGGGGAGGCAGCAGCGCCTCAGAGCTCAGATGGCACCTCCTCCGCTGAGCCCAAGACCTCCTTCTTGGACTCCTTCCTCAATAAGAGCGGCCTGGGGAAGGTGATGGGAGGACGGAAGAAGAAGGAGGCGAGCACAACGGCCGCCGGAGGAGAAGAGAACGCAGCCGAAGGAGGAGAGAAAGAGGGCGAGAAAGTGGAAGAGGCTGCAGCAGCTGACGGAGGAGCGGAGGGCGGCGCTGAAGGAGAGGAGGCGATCGAGAAAGCTCCGGAAAACGGGGAGAAGGAGGAGGAGAAGAAGGCAGAGAAGAGCAAACCGACAGAGGCCAAATCCACGGTGCGGGATCTGATCAGGAAGCCGGTGGCGAGGATCTTCTCTCACCGCAGTACCGAGAAGAAGGACGGCGCCGCCGCAGACACCCAGAAACCAATCAAGGTTCGGTCCAAGTCCCTCGACCGGCTGGCAGACGCCGAAGCACTTAACGCCTCCGCCGACTCCACCATAGAGGAGGGAGGTGCAGCGGGAGGCGCGGAGGGAGGCGCGGAGGAAGAGCAGAAAGCTTCGTCGTCCTCGGCAACCACCAAGCACATGAAACGCTGGCACTCCTTCAAGAAACTCATGGCTCAGAAGGCGCATAAGAAGAGCGGGGGAGGGGGAGGAGGAGAGGAGTGCAAGGAGGAGGGAGCAGACGGAGAAGGAGGCGGAGACTCCTCCACACTGGACTCCAAGGAGTCGGGGCAGAAGAGGTGGAAGCTGAAGCGCTCCTGGACGTTCCAGGGCCTGAAGAGGGACCCGTCCATGGTCGGCATCAGCGGCAAGGCCAAGGGCTCCGACAAAGACTCCGCCGGCAAGCCGGAGGAGGGCGCCGCCATGGGAGTGGAGGAGGGAGAGGAGGCGAAGCCGGACGGAGGAGCGGCAGGGGAGGAGGAGGAGGGGAAAGCAGAGGGAGGCGAGGAGAAGGCTGAAGGAGGAGAGGAGGAGAAGGCCGCCGGCGCTGCCGCAGCAGCAGGAGGCGGCGGGACGGTGACGCAACACGCCAATGAGATCTGGACGTCCTTCAAGAAGCGCGTCATCCCCAAGTCCAAACGCGCCAACACAGAGTGCGCCCCGAGTGCAGAGGACGATGCAGCAGCCGCCGCCGCATCGGGTAAGAGCACAGTTTTACAATCAATAGAGCGCCACAGGAATGAGTCCTAAAACCAGGAAGTAAGTTAGCATGTTAGCGCCATGGGGTCTAACGTCTAAAAGTCAGCGGGGATTTTGAATGTGTTTGTGGTTAGACTCCTGAAATAAGGTCTGTGGTTAACACAAGCTGAAGAGATGTTGGTGTTTTGTTAGAGCACATAAACTACGTTAGGTAATACCTCCACTTGTGAAGTTTGAAGTTTTTACTCGTCTTTAAAAAGGCGGTTGCTAACAAGCGGCTAAATGTGACTACAGTGGTTGTCGGGGACATTAAACGTCATCACGCCGGACACAGAGGGCGGGAACTCTCTCACTAGTCGGAGATGTCTCCTGTAGGTTTAATCTTTAGGTTAAGGTGAATATTATGTTAGTAAACTATTTATTAAGCTACGTGGATTAGTTTATCGGAGATCGTCTGAAGCATAACGCTAGTGACGTCACAATCATCCCACCGTGGTGTAGTTAGCTTGTAGCATAACGTTAGCTTTTTACTTCTGTCGGCCGCATTAACTCTTCAAACATCATAAAGATGGCGTTAATCTGTGAAGATTGGAGATGCTACTTCAGGGTCGGCCTACAAAAATACATTACATGGTTTTTTCTCTATATTAGAGGGATGGAAAAATGTAACCATTGATCTTTTAAGGTTAATTCAACCCTGGCGAGGGGCGGGGTCTCCTAAGGCGAGATATGTTGTAAAAAGAACCACTTGGAGGCTATAAGACGATATAATGAGAATATCTGTCTTTAGACTAAAGATTCTGCTCATTAGAGGGCGCCCCAGCTGCACAGGAACTTTGGTGTCCTTCTATCAGTGTATTCATGCTAAGCATCGTTTTGTAAGAAGCTGCTGGAGATGATCAGGCCTTCATCTGTAGAGCGACGCCTTCAGTTTCAACATGAACTCTGCTGAAATATTCAGACGGAGAAGCTGACAGCATGTTCACACTCTGTGCCGTGTCTGTCCCGGTCCAGGGAGCGCACACAGGAGGTAGCGGCTCGCTAACTCCAGGGGAGGTAATGTAATTGAACATTCTCCCAAATAAAATATTCAACATCTTGATGTGAAATTCAAATCACACCGCAGCTTCTGTCAACAGCAAAGACTAAATTTAACTCACTCTCTCTGCCCCTGGCTGCATAAAGAAAAGGGCTCAAAAATACACAAACCAGAGGCTCTTTGTCATGGCGCTCCAACGGAGGAGAGTCGCGTTTTAAACAGACGAGTGGAAGCCTAAATTTCTTCTTCTGTGTGAAGAATGAAACACTCTGCCAGGGAAAACAAAGGAGCTGCTGATTGTGCACTAGAGTCACTTTAAAGTGAACTAAAGGAAGGAGTTGTTGCAGAGCAGATGTTTTATTTCCTCTAAACTGATTTCTACCTGGAGATTTTCTGTATTGATTTTTTAAATCTGATTACACTGGCGGGGAGAGTTTGACCTCCTGCACTTAAAGAGCCACATATTTAAAATGTTTGACTGTTGCTACTTCGTTATCTTTATTCACTTTAATCGTATCACTACAAACCGTCATTACTATCATTTCCTGTTTGACATGTCAGTCTGGGTCCTTGACATCGTTTGTATATTTGATTACCTAAATAGGGTTCAAACTTTCCATGGGAATTTATGGGAATTTATGGGAATAAATTGGGAATTTATGGGAATAAATTGGGAATTTACAAAATTAAAGGTTGGCCCTGAACAGGGAACTTCAAAATTGGGGAAAATATATTTTAGTATAATTTTGACTAAAACAACCAGATTTCATGCAAGTACACTTGAATATCTCTGCTGTTCCTCTATCACATGCACACTGCTTACCGCAGCTAGCAGCTTGGATATGATACAGTTCAATTAAATTACCCTCAAATTCCAGTTAATTTCCATAAAGTCCCATAAATTCCGATTTTGAATATTTCCAAAATCCCCCTGCTTCTCATGGAAAGTTTCTGGAAATTTACCGGAAATGTTCCACCACTTTGCAACCCCTTACCTTAAGGGCGCACTCACACGAGGCAATCTGTACCGTGTCTGAGCACGCTTCACTCCTCAGTCCAGTTCATTTGACTAGTGTGAGCGCTCTGATCTGTGCTCAAACACGGTACACTTCCTCGGCCCTGGAACACTTTGAAGAGGTGTGTTTCAGCACGGTACAGTTCATGCACCAGCACGAGCAAGCAGGGACACAACGTGGACAAACTTAATTGGGGAGAAACCCCGGAGTGTTCTGTCTGACTAACATGACTCAGAATAAAGACACAAAGTCAGTAAAGTAGCTGCATTGCAACATGCTCAGGCCCGGTTAGTCCTGGAGCGGTGTGAGAGCAGGTCAGCGGGGGAATGGGGGGGTAATCGTGGTTAAGCACAGTACAGAGAAACTGGGCTGAGTGTGAGTGCACCCTGAGGGTTAAGAAAAGGCTGCAGATTTCTGCACAAAGACCCAAAAAGTCAAAAAGAAGTTTGTGGCTATTAAAAATGTTTCCAAAAAAACATGATGAGGGGGCAACTGGTGACCTTGAGGGCAAGTCACACCACATGTACTATAGTCTCCCAGGTTCAAATCCAACATGTGGCTCCATTTCCTGCACGTTGGCCTCTCTCTCTCTCTCCATCTCTCCCTCTCTCTCTCTGTCTCTCTCTCTCCCCCCTCTCTCTCTCTGTCTCTCTCCCTCTCTCTCTCCCCCTCTCTCTCTCTCTCTCTCTCTGTCTCTCCCTCTCGCTCTCCTCCTCTCTCTCCCCCTCTCTCTCTCCTTCCTACTCTATCCACTCCCCTCGTGTTAAATTAAAGCCCAGGTGTAAATCTTTAAATAAATAAATGACCGTGGTTTGCGAGTGACTTGAATGTTGTGACGGTTTTCATGTTTGCATATTTTTTCTCGCCCTCACAGCGTTCTTAAAAGAAGTTATATTTATCACTCTGGAAGTTAAAACCACAAACCAGCTCTTAATTCATTTATGTAAATCCTTTTTGATCCACTGTGCTCAAAGAGAGAAGAAGCATGACTCTGACAGCCTCTAACCCTGAACTGTGCTCTTCTCTTCAGGCGAGGAGGGAGCGGCCGACGACGGCAAAGACGCCAAGTCAGCCAAGGCCAAGCGCTCGCATTTTGGCCGCGCAGTTTCCCTGAAGAACTTCATCCTGCGAAAGGGCAAATCCACCAGCGTGGACATGGGCGAGGGCGCCAAGGAGGAGGAGGAGGAGGAGGCCACGGAGGCGGCGGAGGGCGTAGAAACGGCGGAGGAAGCTGGCGCTGAAGGCGAAGCCGCCAACAAGGAGAGCAACGACAAAGACGCAGTGGCGACTGAGAAGACGGCGGAGGAGGAGCCGGCGAGCGGAGAAGAGGCGGTGAAGGAGGTGGTGAAGGAGGCGGTGAAGGAGGCGGTGAAGGACGCAGTCAAGGAGGCGGAGAAGACGCCGGCGGACGCCCCGGTGACCAACGGCGAGAACGGCTGCTCCAACGG
>NC_089205.1:29589079-29654079 GCF_963930695.1 Labrus bergylta
TCACTTTTTCATTTTGTGGTTATATTTCTGATTTCTGATCCGGTCTAAAAAAAGTTTAAGTTCTCCTTTTTGTTTCGCTAAGTTACTAAATTATGTGAACATATGTAAAGTGAGCTGTTAAAAGCATCGGTACAGTTTTCTGTAGCAGAAGGCTCAGATTTTATCATGCAGAGAAGTACAGGACAGCATTCTTTGCGTTCTCAGGACCTCTTTATGCTCTCTGTCCCAAATGCTCAGACAGAAATTGGGAAAAGGGCTTCTGGGTCCTCTGCACCCTCAGCCTGGAATCTGTTACAGAATGACTTAAAGCTCAAGGAGCTGGAGTCCTTAAATGTTTTAAATCTAAAATTAAAGACATGGAAGCAGATTCTGCAGGATGTCGATGTTTTAGCTCGGCTGTTTGAACAACTGATTCCCAGATATGACTCATAGATGGTTCTATTTTAATCCTAAATGTATTGTTTTGTAAATTGTAGGGCTGGGCACGTTAACTCGTTAGTTTCGCGTTAACTCATTAATTAATTATCGCAGACAATTATTTTATCTCGCATTAACGCAGTTTTTATGATTTATTTTCTTATTGTAAAAGTCTGTTGCTCACTGGCTTTTATTTTATAAAATTCCATCGTGAGCGAGCCTCGTATGTTGCTTACGCAGCTGTTGCCTGCGCATGACTGCTGCAGCGCTCACAGGAAACAGTCAGAAAAGAATTGGCGGATAATCAAGCATGGAGAAGTGTACAGAACTTTTACTTGGCCATTTTTATTTTAAAGTTCTTCCAGACGGCGCAGTCGACAGAGACAAAGTTATTTGTAACCACTGAGAAGTTGAATTTTCTTATCAGCAGAGTATTTGATAAGTACTCCAAAATATGTTGCAGCCAGAAACTCAGACGGACGCTGAAAGGTCGTTTCACTTGTCTTCACTTTATTGAAGCGTTTAACAAAGACCCAGAACCTTCATTCACTCTGAGTCTCTTCAGCTGCTCAATAATCACTACAGCTTTCTTACTAACTCCGGAGCATCACAACAACAACACTCTTCTTCTCTGAACTTCTGCATGTCACTGTTTCTCACTCACAGACTCCACCTAGTGGCGTAGATTATGCAGTGCATTTAATTAATAACACGTCAACATCAACTGTTTGAATAATGTTGCAGTTCAGAAAAATACATTAACATGAGTAACTTTAAAGATGAATTCAAAAAGATTATAAACTAAAGAATTTCAAAATGACAAGTACAACAAAAATGTGTTTGTGGGGTCCTCGATAACCAAACAATAAACATCAGTGTTCTCAACCTGTCACACTCTCCCCCACTTTAAAAAAGGTGTCCCGACACTTTCATTATACGTCTTAGCCTAAAACCTTTCTGGGCAGTTTTTTTTGTTATATAACAAACAGGATGACATTATGCCCTTGCAGCGGCAATAAGCTTTAGTTTTGTATTTATTTGCTTTGATTACATTGTTTAAGTTGAGAAGTACATTGACAACAAAAGTGTGCTATACACTACTTTTGAATTCGTTATTGGATTTTGCGTATAACAGTGCGATTAATCGTGATTAATCACAGGAACTGATGCGATTAACGCGATTAAAACTTTTAATCGTTTCCCAGCCCTAGTAAACTGTACTGTGTCTCTTGTTGTGTTTCCGTCTGTAACTTTGTGTTTTTGCTGCTGCCTGTCTCGGCCAGGTCGCCCTTGAAAAAGAGGTTTTTAATCTCAATGGGACCAACCTGGTTAAATAACAAAAATAAAAATGTAGAAAGGATGTGTAGCGCTGTTGATTGAGGACTTTTTAAGGAGGGTTGATTTTCTCTCAGGTGCGTCAGATCATGAAGAAGTGGGCGGACCTCAAATGTGACGGAAAGCGACGCCTCTTAGCCCTCCGAAAGCCGGACAGCGGCCACCTCAGGAAGAGGAACATGGGCCCTGTGGAGAAGATGGTCCATAAGATCCTGATGATGAGTCCCGCAGGAAGTGAGCAGACGTTTGTCTTTGAAGCGTTGAGTCTTTGCGTCGTTTCTGCTCATTAATCATTTTGTTCTCCTCGCTGGTTCTCAGATGGCGACAGTGATTTCGACTTATGTGAAGACGAGGATTTTCCAAAGGCCTACAGCGCCACCCCGCCTCCGAACCCTTCGCCCTACTCCTACCTCAGCTTGACGGACAGTTCCCACTCTGTACCCGAAAGATTCTCCTTCGACATGTCGCCCCTCTCCTCGCCGGAGGACGAGGCAGGTGGTAAGTAGAGCTGGATGTAAAGAATCTAAACAAGCCTGCAGCGACTACAGGACTGGACATTTAATCCAGCTGTAAGCTTGAGCGATCTGTTCACCCGACACGTCTACACAGACTGCTTGTGTATCCAAAGAGCTGCAAAAATAATCTATAGTGAGACCAGAGCCATTTCTTTAACGGATGCAACAAGAGTGACATGTTCTAATTTGCTTCATTTTACATTGTGTACAATGTTGAAAACCTGCTGAGTGAGAACAGTTGTTTCCAACGAGCGTATAATTATTGGCTGCCTGAATTGAATTTGTGAGTTAAGTTTCTTCTTTCAGCTGCTCTGTACACCGTTTCTCTCTTTGACCTGTGAACAGTATAACATGTAGTGCTTTTATTTTGAAGGTGGACAAAGTGTGGGGCTTTTATTTGCGTGACATATAAATTTCATTTGAGAAGAAAGGCAAAGAAAATAGTGAAGAAGATGGAAGAAGCAGTTTGAAAAAGAAGCAGAAAAATATACTTGAAGTTGAGCATGAACAAGCAGGGAGACGTTTCAGGAGACGATGATACTAATGTGATTGTTTTTAGAAGTTAACATGCATTTTATTTTGCTTTCAAATAACTGACACGGTACAATTAATGTTAAATATTAAGAGGAACCTTTTGCTCTTTGTCGCTCCGGTAGAGGAGCTTTAAGAACTCGGAGAATAAAGGATTAAAAATATTGACTTTGCAGTGGTGAAATCAATCAACGTCAGCCTTCTAATGCTGAGCTGAGTGTGTTGATGTGACGCTGCTGTGTTTGTTTGTTTGTTTTGCAGGCGATCCCTTCCAGTCCTCCTCTGAGTTTGATGTCGACCTAGCTGAGGATGGAGGTAAGAAGAGGGGAATTACATTTATAGAGATTTGTGTTCAAATTCCACCAGATGTGGCCCGTCTCTGCTCCCCCAATACTTTATTCAGTGTGTTTGAATCCACTGGCTCTGCTCCTCTGCGTCTCAGCTCCGTCAGTGCAGAGTCCTCCACAGTAGATACACAAGGCTCCTGTGTCTGCCACTGCACGGGGCATCAATTTACCACAGAGCAGATCGAGCGGGACAGGAAGTCAGACTCCAAACAACTTAAAACAGCCACTTTATTTTCAGAATAAAACATTCCGTTTTGATGGTTCACAACAATATCAGTGTTTGTGCAAGATTTCCGCTCTCTCCCTCGACTCTCTGGCTGGCAGCTCTGACCTGCAGCAGTTCTGCACGCTCAGCCTCAGCATCCACCTGTCAGATCCGACTCTGGGGTTTAAAATATCGTCCCATCACTCCTCAAACTTTGAGTGTTAGATAAAGTTGGACTTGCTGAGTTTACAATTTGCACAGTTTTTAAAAGCAATCAAGTTGTTTTTTCTGTGATGGTGGTTTTAAAATGCACTGACTCGTGTTCTCTCACTTAAATCCACCAGAACACTCCATGGATTTTGACGGCAACGAAGACTCCATGTTCTCCTCCTACCCTTCCTCTCTCCTTCCGCCCCCCTCCTCCTCCTCGCTGGAGAAGGACTCGCTGTCTGACACCCAGCTGAGAATCAAACCGGTCCACACCTATTCCCGGAACATCGGCCAGACCAACAGCAGCAACCACGTTCAGAACCACACCTCCTCCTCCAGACCGCCACCCGGACCCTCCTCATCTGTGGCCTCCACCTCCTCTGCTCTCCCTCCGGTGTCTGATTCAGACGCAGGCTCATCCACTGCTGTGCCTCCTCCACCGCTACCACCTCCTACAAGCTCCACTTCCTCTGCCTCATTTGTTCCCCCTCTCCCTCCCCCCTCTTCCTCCTCGTCCTCTACATCAAACTCGACCTCTCAAGCCACGCCCTCTTCCATCCCACCTCTTCCTCCTCCTGCTTCGACTTCAACCACTGCTCCCTCCTCCTCCAACTCTCATCGACCTTCCTCCTCCTCCTCCTCCTCGTCAACCATTCCATCTAAGCAGTCCCCCGCCCCGAGCTCATGTGACCCCCTCCCCGCCGGAGCCTCCTCCCGTCGGCCCCAAGACCACGTGTCCCAGATGGCGTCTCAGAGCCTCCAGCAGCAGCGTGCCAGCAGGATGCTCCTGACGTCGGTGTCTCAGTCTCTGGAGGTGCTGGCTCAGTCGGTGCAGCTGCTGGTGGAGAGCCAGCAGGAGTTTGTTCAGGAGTCTCTGCTGCTGCAGCGCGAGACCGTCGACGTCTTGAGGGATTTCTCCAACACGGCGCTCACCATGCTGAGAGACAAAGCCAACAGCGGTCAAGTGCCACGCCATCATCATCATCCTGCTTCTCACTACTGAAACACATGGACGAAAATAGTTTGGTTTTTTTAAAGAGACAGCGCAGGACGAGTACGGGCACCTACACGCACACTTCTTACCCGGCCCCCTGAAGTCCCAAAAGAGTGAACATTTTCATCTTGTGGACAAATTTTGTCATAATCTATACGACACATCAAATTATCTTGTGTTTGGAGTTATCTGGTGCAAACAAGTTAAGTAACAACTTGTTTAAAATGGTGTTCATCTTGTGCGCTCAAGTTATCTGATGTGCACAAGATAATTATCGTGTATGAAAATGTCAACTTGTGCGCACAAGTTCCTGTGAAAAGACGCACCTTTAATCTGTTTGTTTTTTTTCATCTAAAGTTTGCTGCGTCATATTTATAATAAGTATAAAAACGCTGACACATACGCTGTCATTACCGCGAGTGCAGACGCCATAACAACACACTGCACGCCAGGTAACACCATTGAGAATTCCTCGCCAGTCGTTGTGAATTGCAAGCTGGAGGGAAACATAGCGACACAGACGAGGCTGGCTACGTCCTTTCTCCCTCCCTCATGCATTTAAAGAAAACGGTGGCTTATTGATCCTTTTGATCGAAGGAGTCCTTTTATTAAAGTTAGAGAGCGACCAGCGGAGTCAGGTAGAGCGCTTGCCAGCTCGGCGTCTGTGCTTCACAGCTTTCACTGCAGGCTGAGCTCGACTACCGTACTGTAGCTAGTAGGAGAGCAAACTCCACAAAGAGAAAACAAACGGAGCTAACAGAAACTGACCGTTGTAGACGTCACTGAACACAACAGAAATTGTCACGCAGGAAGACAATTTGAGACTTTATTCTCTCTGGGAAACCTCCAAAAAGAGACTTATATTCTGTCTTTGAGATAAATAATAACTGGTATGTAATTATCATTTGTGCAAAAATGTATCTGCACACAACATAAGCTTGTTTGAAGTTAAGTTAGATAAATCGTTTGCAAAAGATATTTATCTTGTCTGAAACAAGTTATTATCTCGTGCTCTGTCATTATCTTGATAATTATCCTGTGGGTGTCATTAGGTGTGAAGAAGAAATCTTGAGGGGAAACGTTTTTATCTTGTTCACGCGATGTCAACGTGTTCTGCACAAAAGATAAAAACCTGTTGATAATTACATTGTGACCACAAGATAATTACACTGTGCGCACTAAAATGTTTCTTTTCTTGTGGACTTCAGAGGCTGTTTTTCCTTTTCTGTTAGGAGTTGAAATATTTGCTCAATCAGATGAGCGATCACATGCGGTTCTCCTCCCTGATGTCATGGGATATTTATTTATTGCCTTTCCTCCGTACATCAGAAACAAAACCATCTCCTTGTCTTTAATAATCATTGGTACCTTAAAGCGCCGGAGTAAAAGAAAACAGATTTTTAGTCAAGTTTTAAAAAGCTGCAGCGAGCAAAAGAGAGAGAGAGAGAGAGAGAGCAGCGGTGTTTATATTCAAATTTACAGGTTGGACATTTTTGTTTCTGCAGGAGTTCATAAGAAGTACCCGATGTTTGGTGTCTGGGACATCTATTCATGTTGCCATGGTAACAGCAATCAGTATTGTTTGATTTTTACTAGTATGGTACAGGAGTTTTTCTGGTGTCGTGATAACGCTTCTTTTTAAGGCCGCGTTTTGAGCTGCTGATGTGATTTGTGGAGAAACGAAGAAACACTAAACGAAGCAAGGACTTAATTTTATTCAAAGCTTTAACTCGTCAAGTGAACCGGGACTCGATTTTATGGATTTGCCCGAAAGAGATGAAAACGAGTCAGAGTAAAGAAGCTGACCTTTCGTCTCTCCCGAGCTGTCACCGTTCTGTTGTCAGTTCTGTTGGACTCGTTCTCCTTCGACTGTCTCTTCATGATGTTTGTACCTCACCCTGAGTTGTTGCGGTGAGAGCAGACAGCCCACGATCTTATCGTAACCCTGATCTCTGTTACATCCTGTCGGAGGGGAAACATGTCTGCAAGGCAACAAAGGCTTCTGTGTTTAGAACATGTCTTCTTAGTTTGAACGTCAGGTTTGGATGATGTTGCTGCTGAATTAAAAATAAAGTCAACTAATAACATTAATTGAGATGGTAACGTTTCTTTGTGTTTATTTCTGTCCTATGATAGCACTGAGTTAAGTGGTGTAAACTTGTCACCTTTCGGCGAAATTCGCCGTTTTGGATCCCGAATAGGTCATTTGTGTGATTCATTTAGATCTGCAATAATATTATTTGGAGGGGGGGGGGGTGTAAATCTGCTACGCGAGCGCTGAGCTGTCATGTTTCTTGCGGCGGGCGAGTGCGGTCCCGCAAACTTATGATTGCGGTCAGAGCGGTCTGATTGCTTGACGTACTTCCGGGCCTTGCAGCCAATCATAGCAACGCGGTCGGCACGAACCTGTCCGCATTGTTACAAAGATGTCGGAGGTGCTCGGCTGGGCGCTCAGACCCTCCGCGGATCATTCTCGCAACCGGCCGTGATTGTGCAATATCGCCGCGCCGACCGCAAGAAGCATGAACCCTGATTCAGTGAGTCAATGTGCAGCACATGGCTCATTTAGCCTACATAACGTTATTTTTCCGTGAAAACACTGGAAAGACTCGATGTTCTGTTCACCATCCTGTCTGATCATATTCACTGTTTGGTAGACAGACGTAAATATGATGAGAGAAATGTGTGCTAGCTTGAAGGTAACTCCATCCAGCTCTCTGGTTCATTATTATCTCAGACAACATTAAAGTGACAGCTGGTCAACACGTGTAATAAGACCAGAGGGAATATAAACTTTATGAAAATCAGCAGAAGCAAAACATCAGGTTCATATATTGATAATGTTTCATATTTAATGATAGAAGATAAAATATTGTCATCCTTGATGACTGTATGATGATGTTCTCTCAGACTCAGAGCTACCTGCACAGTGACTGTCCTTCACATCACCTCTTAGTGGAACATGGTAAGACCTGTTCTGCAAATTCATCCCATTCATACAAAGGGACTGAAGGTTGGGAGCATCATGGGGTTTTTCATGTTTCACTGAAGCTTTATCAAAAACATAGAACAGAACATAGATATAGACAAGCAATTGTATTTTTCTTATTGTTTGCACCGCTTCTTTAGTCTGAATGCTAAAATCGTCTGTAAATTCACATTTTAAAGCTGATATAAAAAAAAAAAAATCTTCCCTGGGGGGCCCCGGACCCCCCTAGAGGGTTTGGATCCATGTCACCTTTTTCATCCTTGATGAGTTTGCACCCCTGTGAGTAGCTGCTGTGACTAACCCTGAAGTATCAGAATAAACAACTGGGTCATCTTCAGCTCGTCTTAAAGAGCCAGACCTCAAATATTTCAGTGTCATGTCGAACAAGAGTCTCTCTGTGAGGAGGTTCCTGGTTCAAATCCCCATCTGACAGGAGTCTCTCTGTGAGGAGGTTCCTGGTTCA
Organism: Labrus bergylta; assembly: GCF_963930695.1. NCBI lineage: Eukaryota > Metazoa > Chordata > Actinopteri > Labriformes > Labridae > Labrus > Labrus bergylta. Next base: position 29,597,086 of record NC_089205.1, read on the forward strand.
AATCCCCGTCCTTCAGGAGCCTCTCTGTGAGGAGGTTCCTGGTTCAAATCCCCGTCTGTCAGGAGCCTCTCTGTGAGGAGGTTCCTGGTTCAAATCCCCGTCCTTCAGGAGCCTCTCTGTGAGGAGGTTCCTGGTTTGAATCCCCGTCTGTCAGGAGTCTCTCTGTGAGGAGGTTCCTGGTTCAAATCCCCGTCCTTCAGGAGCCTCTCTGTGAGGAGGTTCCTGGTTTGAATCCCCGTCTGTCAGGAGTCTCTCTGTGAGGAGGTTCCTGGTTCAAATCCCCGTCCTTCAGGAGCCTCTCTGTGAGGAGGTTCCTGGTTCAAATCCCCGTCTGTCAGGAGCCTCTCTGTGAGGAGGTTCCTGGTTTGAATCCCCATCCTTCAGGAGTCTCTCTGTGAGGAGGTTTCTGGTTCAAATCCCCGTCCTTCAGGAGCCTCTCTGAGGAGGTTCCTGGTTCAAATCCCCGTCTGTCAGGAGCCTCTCTGTGAGGAGGTTCCTGGTTTGAATCCCCGTCCTTCAGGAGTCTCTCTGTGAGGAGGTTCCTGGTTTGAATCCCCATCCTTCAGGAGTCTCTCTGTGAGGAGGTTTCTGGTTCAAATCCCCGTCCTTCAGGAGCCTCTCTGTGAGGAGGTTCCTGGTTCAAATCCCCGTCTGTCAGGAGCCTCTCTGTGAGGAGGTTCCTGGTTTGAATCCCCATCCTTCAGGAGTCTCTCTGTGAGGAGGTTCCTGGTTCAAATCCCCGTCTGTCAGGAGCCTCTCTGTGAGGAGGTTCCTGGTTTGAATCCCCGTCCTTCAGGAGCCTCTCTGAGGAGGTTCCTGGTTCAAATCCCCGTCTGTCAGGAGCCTCTCTGTGAGGAGGTTCCTGGTTTGAATCCCCATCCTTCAGGAGTCTCTCTGTGAGGAGGTTTCTGGTTCAAATCCCCGTCCTTCAGGAGCCTCTCTGAGGAGGTTCCTGGTTCAAATCCCCGTCTGTCAGGAGCCTCTCTGTGAGGAGGTTCCTGGTTTGAATCCCCGTCCTTCAGGAGTCTCTCTGTGAGGAGGTTCCTGGTTTGAATCCCCGTCCTTCAGGAGTCTCTCTGTGAGGAGGTTCCTGGTTTGAATCCCCGTCCTTCAGGAGTCTCTCTGTGAGGAGGTTCCTGGTTCAAATCCCCGTCTGTCAGGAGCCTCTCTGTGAGGAGGTTCCTGGTTTGAATCCCCGTCCTTCAGGAGCCTCTCTGAGGAGGTTCCTGGTTCAAATCCCCGTCTGTCAGGAGCCTCTCTGTGAGGAGGTTCCTGGTTTGAATCCCCATCCTTCAGGAGTCTCTCTGTGAGGAGGTTCCTGGTTTGAATCCCCGTCCTTCAGGAGTCTCTCTGTGAGGAGGTTCCTGGTTTGAATCCCCGTCTGTCAGTAGTCTCTCTGTGAGGAGGTTCCTGGTTTGAATCCCCGTCCTTCAGGAGTCTCTCTGTGAGGAGTCTGCATGTTCTCCTTGTTCATGTGTGGGTTCTCTCCTGGTTCTCCGTCTTCCTCCCACAGTCCAAAGACATGCTCGTTAGGTTAACTGCTGACTCTAAATAACCCGTAGGTGTGAATGTGAGTGTGTCTGGTTGTCTGCCCTCTGTTTGGCTGGTGATCAGTCCAGGGTGTAACCCCGCCTCTCGCCCAATGACAGCCTGGATCGGCTTCCTGCGTCACAAAAAGGGAAAGAGCGGTATAGATAATGGATGGATGGGTGCTACTGTTGGAGGCAGTATGCAGTACATGCTACATACAACATTCAGTTGCAGGTTTTGAAACAACTGCCAATGGGTATTTTCACACCTATGGCTTGTTTTGCACCAGCACAGGGCGGTCCGCACTCCATCACTGCCTCCTTACAAATACCATGCATACTAGTCGCGCTTGGCATTGTGGGTCCTCACCGCGGCTTGTGGAATTGGGCAGATAAAAGTTTAGATAACCCCCCAGTCCCAAATCTAATATGGAATGCGTCCCTGCTCCCTTCCTGAGTGTTGTAGTTCTCGAAATCTGTCTTCAGACAAGTTTTCAAGGTCTCGTCTCGGTCTCAGACTGGGCGGACTCCAGACTTTATATCTGGACCAGTCAAGACCACTGATAGGCTTTTTTCCCCCACATCATTACATTTCGTTCTAAAAGCATTTGGTGTTTGATTTTTATCCCCCGGTTACGACCGCAAACTTCCCGATGTTACAGTCTTAAGTGAGTGACACGCCCCCTAAACACAAGATGAAGAGATATTTATGGTCTTTTTCCCGGTCTCGAGCATGTCTTGGTCTTGGTCTTGTCTCGGTCTCGGAGCACTCCGGTCTTGGGCATGTCTAGGTCTCAGTTAACGGGTCATCATGACTACAACACTACCTTTCCTCCTCGTAATAGCCGGTAGTTTGCTTCTTAAGAACTACATAAGTTTATGTCAGATCGGTAAGACTTCTAAAAGAGGTTTTCTTGGTCCCTCAGGTGTTATGCTCGTGCAGCCGGGATTACTTCTCCCCTTTGAATCCGATGAGCTTTAATTATCGGGCATTGAAAAAGGAAGTTTTACACTTGAATTAGATTTATTCCACTCTTCTTTCACACCCGTCTCCTTCACCCAAACAACATACCATCCATCAACAGATTCACAATTTTACCAGTGATCATTCTGCAAAGTATTCTCTATAACAATGACTTCATGCTAACAAAGTGACTTAACAGTACAAATAAAAAAATACAGGTATACAACACAAACACAAGTTCATGTTTGTACTTCTTGCACTTATCAAGCAAATGGTGGTGATTGTGTCATGGCATCCTCTGACCACGCCCATCTGATGTCCAGCACTGCCCTCATTTACCTCCTTGCCTCATTCCACCAGGGGATGTTGCTCCAAGACGGCCGTTAGTTAACCAAGGGCCGGACCGTGGCATAGGCAGGATAGGCAAATGCTAGGGGCGCCAGCATCCATAGGGGGCACCGCTGGCGCCCCAAATTAATGAGGCAGAAAAGTTGAAGATAAGAAGAAGAAATAGAAGAAAAAATGTGTTTAAATATCAGTAAATATTATTTATCTAATATCATTTTCATGTTATTAATTAGTAACGTTATGAAAGAAGCCATGAAAACTACTAGGCTACTTCACATATTTAAAAAGGCTCTATTTTCTTGCCTCCTGCTTGACCCGGCGCATCACAACACCGCTGCTCGTTACCTGCTCGTTGTGGAGGAGGAGGGCAGGTGACTTATTAGAAGTGAGTGACAATGAGTGTACCAATTAATATCACGTATATAAATGACCGTAATGTAAAAAACAACAACAAAGCCCTCGGGAGCCCAGGGACGAAAAAGAAGAAGAGGAGGAATAATGTGAAAAAGACACAGAGGTAACGTGCTGCACGGATCAATGAGTTATCTGTTGTAGTTAAGCTAGCTGTTATGGATGGATGATAGTAATGTCTGTGTTTCCTAATTTCTAATCAGTAGCTTGAGTTAACATCAGTTAGTTCCACTGTATTTTCATAAGGTAAAGATTATTCATGTTATGAAAATAATCAGTGTAAGAAATACACTTCTTTTGTGAATTAAGCTATGTTGTTGGACATAAAAGCTACTTTTATATTTATTGACATATTTGTGTACTTAGTTAGCTTTCACCCTAGTCGATTGAAATGTTTATTTCTACCTCCTGTTGTCATTAATAGTTTTAAGCTCTTGCCTTTAGAGAATTTATGTTTAATAGCATGAATGCATTTTGTGCTAGAAGTCCTCACTGAATAGATAGTTGTGCATGCTGTAGATCTGGTTGTAAGGAAAACGTTTGGGCTCACCTGAAAAACTATGTTAAGGTTTCTGTACTGCTCTGAACAGAAAATAATATTTTGTTTTCACACTATATTATGAAATCCAATTTTCATTATAAACATTTTAAACCATCCCCTGTCATCCCTGAGCCGTCTGTGACCACTTCTGCTCCCTGCACTGTTTGATATTGCTTGTTTTGTTACACTAGTTATTTGTATTTATTTATAAGAAATATTAGTATTATTGCCATTTTATTCACGTTTGTTTAGAAGTATTTTTTATTTTAAAATAAAGAAATTCTGGTAAATATAAAGCTGTATGCCAGTTTTCTTTAAGTTTATGAATATTGTGATTAGTGGTCAAACTGGATGCAATGTAAGGGGCAACTGCTGAAATCTTGCCTAGGGCGCCAAAATGGTTAGGGCTCTGAGTTAACCTACCAACAAAATCAATTGTGCAAAAAAGGGGGATGACCAATGACTCTGATATTGAACTTCTCTTGTTCCTCATCAGAGTGTGTCCAAACAAACCCGGCCAATGGGGTAAACACTCCCAGCAATCCAGGTGCCCTAAAGCATGCTGATGGGCTAAGTGGCTGTGAGTGATGACTTCCTGTTGAACATGATGGTGCTCATCCGCAAGTCGCTGCTCCTCCTCTCTGCGCTCGCCCTGTGCGTCGGATCCTCTCTGGCGCTGAACACCCTCCTCAACCTCAGCTGGGCCCTGAAGGCTTTGCAGAAGATGAAATAGATGAGCGGGTCCAGGCAGACGTTGAGAACGGACACCATGACAGTCAGCTCCTTCAGGTAGAAGAAGGCATGCCTCCATGAGCACCACCCCTTCAGGAAAGCGTACGGCAGGCGGACCAGGTGGTACGGGACGAAGCAGACGCAGAAGACGCTGACCAGCACCAACATGTTCCTGCGGGACTTGGCGAGCTTCTTGGATCCAGAGGACGCCTGCTGTCTCTGCTGTGCTTCTGACAACCTGTGGGAGGTGCCGTGGTAGAAGAAGATGAGGGAGACGAGGACGATGATGAAGATGGCCGCAGACCAGGTGTGGATGACTTTGTAGAAGAGGCTGAGTTGTTCACTGTGCAGAGCGTCACAGCTCAGGGTATTTGGGACGGACAGAATTGGTTCCTCGGTGAGGAACGACAGGGTGACGTAGGTGGTCATTATGGCCAAGAGGACAACCCAGGTTGCCGCAGAGATGATGTGGGCGGCTCGCACTGTCTGAAAGATGTGTGTCCCTAAAGGATGGACGATCTTTAGATACCTGCAGAGAGGGAAGAGGCACGCGTCAGGACATTACTCAGAACAAACAAGATGACCAGAGGATGTTGCTTTAATCAGAAAAAAACCCAATGGATGAAAAAGAAAAAAGTTTTGCACCTCCCCCTGCTGTCCAGAAGGGGCCACTACACTTCAGTATTTTGAAACCGTCCTTCCATCTTTTGTCCACATTTTCATACTTTACTTTAAAAGTGAAAACCAAACAGAAGTCACAAGATCTAACCTACCAACCATACCAGCCCAATTTCTTTGTTAAAAGACAAAATACTAAAACACCAAATGGAACATGCCAAATGAAAAATCACAAGAATACATATTTATATATTTCTTTATCAGCTTTCCTGGATGGGTATGTGGAAGGATGATTGATAAGTGGATGGATGGATGATGATGTTGGATGGATGGATGGTTTGATGATGATGATATTGGATGATGGATGGATGGATGATTGATGATGATGATGATATTGAATGGATGGATGGATGATTGATAAGTGGATGGATGGATGGATGGATTGATAAGTGGATGGATGGATGATTGATAAGTGGATGGATGGATGGATGGATTGATAAGTGGATGGATGGATGAATGATGATGATGGATGGATGATGATGATGTTGGATGGATGGATGGATGGATTGATAAGTGGATGGATGGATGAATGATGATGATGAATGGATGATGATGATGTTGGATGGATGGATGATGATGATGAGGATGATGATGATGATGTTGGATGGATGGATGGATGATTGATAAGTGGATGGATGGATGATGATGATGTTGGATGGATGAATGGATGATGATGATGTTGGATGGATGGATGGATGATTGATAAGTGGATGGATGGATGATGATGTTGGATGGATGCTGATGATGATGTTGGATGGATGGATGATTGATAAGTGGATGGATGGATGATGATGTTGGATGGATGGATGGATGCTGATGATGATGTTGGATGGATGGATGGATGAATGTTGATGGATAGATGGATGGATGATGATGATGATGGATGGATGGATGAATGAATGAATGAATGAATGATGATGGATGGATGGATGGATGATGATGATGATGGATGGATGGATGGATAATGATGATGTTGGATGGATGGATGGATGGATGATTGATAAGTGGATGGATGGATGAAATGATAGATGTGTGGAAAAATGGATGAAATGATGGATGGATGGATGATAGATAGATAAATGGATGGATGGATGGATGGATGAAATGATGTATGATAGATAGATAAATGGATGGATGAAATGATGGATGGATGGATGATGATGATGGATGAGGTCTGTCCCCAACTGGCAAAAAAGTTTTTGCATTCAAAATCTTGCTTTTTAACTGTGAATAGATATTTCCAAGTCATCATTTCACAAACTGAATTGATTCTTTTGATCTACTTTGATGTTTTAAAGTAAACTATAACCTGATTATTTAAGGTAGGAATGCAAAATCAGTTAATCTAGATTCACATCCTGTTTCGACTTTAACTTGTTATCCTCTACAAAAACCCAAATTATGAGTTTTTACTCTGAGTGCCAGCTTTGAAATGTAATGCATTATTCTGTAAACTGGTGATTATTCTGGTCTTAAACCGACTTCCTGCAGTGGAATGAGCTTTCTGCACAAATCATGAGTTGAATGGTCCAAATATAAATGGCATACAAGGATACTAATAATTCACAACTGAATACAAATGTTTTCCTGTTAATGAATAAAAAGTTATTGTTGTGTTTTTGAATTTATTGGGCCCATTATCTGGTTAAACTCAGGTTCTCATGCTAGTGAACAAGAATAAAAATGTATCTTTTGCGTTTATAAAAACAAGAAACACAAGTTTAAAAATGTGTGTTGATGTTTGTGGTGTTAGCCACAGAGTCATGTGTGTATGCTGTTGTTGTGCAACATGTCCTCTAGGTTAGGAGACCACAGCTCTGATGTGAGACAACACCATCTGAAATATAGCACACAACACAATACTACGCTTTACACCAAAACAGTTAAATAAAAAGGACCGTCAGATATTGGTTAAATCAGCATTCGCTGCAGGGGTTAGGGTAAGGGTTGCATCTACTTGATACTGCAGCAAAACACATCTTTGTGCTTTTTTAGCTTACATGTCCAAATGATCTCACTTCCTTATCATGACATGAAAACCTGCAGCAGCTGAAGCCAAATATTTATGTAGAGTTCAGTTTCTCAGTAAACTTTGTATTCAGACTCTGGTCTTGTTTCAGTTTGTCCTTGTGGTTAGTGAACAGAACTGATAGTCTGAGGTTTTTAGACTCGTCACTGTCGTTGAATTTAGCCTCTTTGTTCCTGAAATGTTTGCTTCACATATATCAAACATTTTAAGTCCATGTGGAGAGCCATCACAACTCTGCAGCCTGTACATTTAAAGGCAGGGTTTAACAGTTTCAACCAAAATCTTAAAAAAGTGTATCTGAAGAAAATTACCAACCCTGCCTTTAAGCCTTTTTGGGCTTTTTAAGATTTATTTAGAGACAGGACAGTGGATATAGTCAGAAACTGGAGAGAGAAAGTGGAGAAAAGAGCCACAGGTTGGAACATAACCCCGACCACCCGCCTGGAGGGCCCCAGCCTCCATACATGGGATGCCCACACCAACGAACAGGTCCCCGGTTAGCCAACAGGCTGTACATTTCTTGAGTAAACTTTTGAAATCTTGATTCAGAATCTAATTAATCAACATCATCATAACATTTTGTCTTAACCTGTTCTCAATAAAAGTTTCAATGAAAAGTCTTTGGCCACGTTGACACGAAAACAGTCCACTGAAAACTGAATTGTTTTTCATTTTCAAAAATGTTTCACGTTCAGACGACAATGTTTTGAAAACAACCGCTGTGCAGAAAACGCCTATGAACACTGTAGTACACCTGCCAGGCCAGTAGTTGTAGGTGTGACTTTGTAATGAAACATCACACACCACAGGGTCGCTGTGGCTCAGTTGGTACAGTCTCAACCGCTAGGTTGAGGGTTCGATCCCCATCTCCTGCAGCAACACATCCAATGTGTCCTTGGGCAAGACACTTAACCCCGCTGCCTTGGCGGCATATGAATACCAATTAATGGGATTCATTACTTCAGATGGTCTCACGCCATCAGTGTGTGAATGTATCGGTGTGACCTACGGTGTAAAAGAGCTCTGAGTAGTCAGAAGACTAGGAAAGTGCTATATAAACTCATGTCCATTTACTTGCTCACATACTATTCTTTTCTTACAGAGCAGTGAGGTGTAAAGGTCTGTAAACATAAGTAAATGGAAAATGGCTAGTCGCCATCTGGCTGCCCTTCACTGGCCAAAGTTTAATTCGGTATTTAGCGGGTAGAAGTAAGTTTGAGTCAAGAATCAATGTCTACGACTAGATTTTTATCAGTAAATATCTGCATAGTGATGCATCAAGAGTTAAACCGCTGTCACATGGTCAATGATAACTTCTTGGATTGCATTTCGGGTGATGTATTCAGCTTCTGTTGCTCTCCATGGACTGCTTTGCTTAAATGTGACTCGTCAATTCAACTTTGACTAAAAACACAAACTGGAATGCTTTCCATACTGTCCTCTTGCCTTCATTGAAATGAAGTCAGCCTGTTTTCTTTTAGATAAAACCAGTTGCTTTGAATGAGATAAATACACTTTCTGCCAGCTCAGCAAGTGTTGTCCCTCACCTACAAATTCTCCTTTATGTTCAGACATCTGTTTTTATAGAGATTCAAATAAAGGTGCTTCATGTCTTTCGCGTCCTGACAAGTCCTACCTGTTTGCTGCAATGTAACCCATGAACAGGATGCTGGCGTACATGTTCAGGTAAAACGCAGAGGCGCCAAAGTTGCAGTAGACCCTGATCATGGTGACAGAGCGGCTGGCGAAGTGGCCAATTCTGATGGGGAGGCTGAGGGTGAGCAGGAAGTCTGCAGCTACCAGGTTCTTCAGGTAGATGGTCACGCTGCTGGACACCTGCTGGTGAGCGCTGAAGAAATAAACTTTCAGGGTGAATCCGTTAAGGACTAAACCCACCTAAGGGCAGAAAAGGATCAGATTAATGTACCAAGAAATCAGAGTGCTTTCGTAGGACATGGAAAGAGGAAATCTGAGTATTTGAGACTCACCAGAAACACCAGACTGTAGACCAGAATGAAGAAAAGGTCGGCTGAAGGTTTGACCTGATCGCAGTGCGACGACCCGTTGATGTTTGTGCGGTTGGACAGTCCATTTCCTTCCATGCTCTAGATGTTTCCGAATAGCCCAGGAGAGCTGAAGGAGCATCTGAAAATGGAAGTGGTAAAAGCTTAGAGGAAGTGACATATCACCACAGCAGCAACAGGAATATTCTGAACTAAAATACTCAACAGGTAACCAGAGGGGCTGGGCAAACCAAGACTCCAGATGAAGTCTAGAATCTGCTCCTGTACGCTCAACAGAAGCTGGTTACAGACTGAAGAGATGCTAAGTTAGCTTGTTAGCATCTGTAACTCTACAGTTTGTTGGTGGCCTGTGGGCTCTTAGAGAGAGGGCGTGCCATGACACCTGCTGATCTTTTATTTCGGACTCCGGTGTAGTTTGTTTCAAGAACCAACCTCAATCTGACCGGACTGCATGAGGCACTGTGCTTTGATGGATTTAACAAGCTACTGTAGCCAGTCACGCAGTGCATTATGGGTAGGATTGTCGGCCTTTAAGTACCACAAAGGCAGCCTGATGAATTGTGGACAGACGTTGCAGTTGGAGCAACTACAGCCAATCAGGAGTCAACTAGTCTTTGCTTACTTCAGGGATTACTACCACAAGAAATTCTGACCAACTAGAGAGCATTCTCCAAGTGCATCACACATGTTGGTCCGCTTGTAAATGCCCCCCAGTGTGAACACAGACTAAACTGTAGGTAATTATGGAACCAACTGGGCCATGATTCAGACCAGAGCCCACAGACAATAGGTGTGCAGCAAAAAGGTCACTTCTGGCTGGCTGGAAGACAATGCTCAAAAGTGCCAAACAGAAGGTGTAAGGTGGAAGTTCACAAACCAGTTGGTGACATAACAATGACTATCTCTGCATTGAACAATTGGGAAGTAAGTAAATGGCTGCTATAGTTTCCTGTTCTATCTCTGAATCCTTAAAATCCCTTCACAGATGAATAGTTTTTGAACATTTTACAGGTTTTTTTTATGGGCAATTTTAAAGATTAATTTAGCAGAAATAAAATATATCCTAAAACGGAGTGAAGTCAAACTCCCTCTGCGGCTCGTTGTTTTCCGTACTGTGTTTTCAGCGTGTTTATATTTTTTTCCTCAGAGTCCCAAACATTTTTCATTCAGAATTTTTTAAGTGAACCCCTCCTATTCTAATCGTTAGCCCTGTAACCATGTGGGGGAATAACGACGGCCCCGCCAACCCCGCCTTTAACTTGTTAGTTAAAGGCAGAGTGGGTAATTTTCTAAAACTAGCATGATTTTGAAAGTAGCATTCCCTCAGTGCCCCGTCTGCACCCCGTCCCCTCTGTGCTCCCTCTAAAGCCACGCCCCCTCACTTAAAAGCACAAGCGTCGTTGCTCCAGAAGACCTCAGCTCATGCTTTGAGTGTGAGCTAGAGCACACAAGAGGTAGAGAGCAAGCAGGGAGACAGGGAGGCGTCTGATTGGTTCATCAGATTGGTACCTCGTGGCAGACATTGGTCAAAGTTTTTAAAGGCTTACAAACTGATACAGATGATGGATTTTCTTTGTTCCTTTTTCAGAGAACATGAGTTATTAATTTCTGTCAGGACCTAAAGACAATTTACACCAAAATCTGAAGAAGTGGATCTGGAGAAAATTACCAAACCTGCATTTAAGGCATGGCGGCAGAAGTTCATCGAGTTCAAGAGTACAATTCAAGGAGAACCAAAATAATTTCCAAACTGGCTATAAGACTTTTTTACTTGAGAAGGAAAGAAATGACAAATGAATGAACTTTTGCTGCGTATCTGAATGAATATCAGTTGTTGAAATGGTTGCAGTTGGTCAGAACACTAAAGGAAGGGTGGTGGAGGAGGAGGGGAGGCAGTGCGCTGAAAGGACAGCTCAAATGGGATTGAGAGACTGGTGCTGAAGTGCGACATTTACTGGACCCCTTCTCTGAAAGTCGCATATTAAACCTTTAAGCATATACCTGAAACATATTGCTTCATGCAGTAGACTGTTGTATGAAACCACCAGTGAGTCTGTGGTCAGCAGTCAGTTACTGCACCTAAAAACCTCTGACAGAGAGGAGATAAATCTATCTATTAAAATAACAATTACCGGAAAGCCGATACCGATGTTTGTTTCACGACTCCTTTCAATGTCAGACTCCCACCATGCCGACATTTTCTCTCATGTTTGACAATGAAAACAAGTACAACATTCTGGCAGAAATCGATGTAGACACAAGGTGAGATTCTTTTATGAAGTTACTACCTATCCTACGTGCATCCTCAAGGCGTGTTTTACCCTGATGATGTTTTTTAAAAGGACACGTCAACCCTCTTTGACAAATACACCATAAATGTGTAACAACAATCTTTAGAGAGTAAGGTGTTAAGTGTTTTTCTTCTGAATACAGAATACAAAAAACTTGATAAAAACTGAATAAGCAGCCTTAAATCAATGATGAAACAACAATGTCTTACATTCAAAAAAAGGCAAATTTACATTCTGTATCTGACATGAGCTGTAGCTTGCAGTATTTCTATCATTAAGGTTTAACCAATGTTTATTGTTCTGTAGAAGTGCAGAAAACATAATTATCTGCAGTGCTCACCTGTTCGCGTCGCAGCTTGTGTGTGTCTGTGACCCACTTCCTTTTTCAGCGTTCACATCAGGAAGGACTGATGAGAAGAGGGGGGAAGAAGAGCTGCACACTGACACTACTGAGATCATTACTATGACTCATTATTTACATGTCAACAGGAATGACACACACACACACACACACACACACACACACACACACACACACACACACAGATGCTTTAAAGGTCATATATTGCAAAATACACTTTACCAAGGTTTTCAAACACTAATATGTGTCTGTAGTCTGTCTACAAACCCCCCAATGATGAGACAAGTCCATCCTCTCCGTCTTCTGCCTGCTCCACTTTTCAGAAAATGTGTGCTCAAACAGGCCATTTGGAGATTTTCTCTTCATGACATCACAAAGGGCAGTAGCCCCTCCCCCAGGTGGGTGACACTCCCACAGCTAGGTGTTTGTTCTGCCCTCTGAGTCTGCCTTCTCACCGTAAATAATAGGACATGGAGCGAGAAAGACTGAGACACCCAAGCCCTTCCAGAGAGGGGGCGTGGTCAGACACAGCTCATTTACATATTTAAAGGTACAGACACAGAAACAGCCTGTTCTGAGCAGGGCTGAAATAGAGGGGTTTATAGGCATGATCAAATACAGGATCAGAGTGGATTTAGAAGAAGAAACTTCACACACATGTTTTGAGGAGCTCTGAGACTTATTTAAACTGAAGAGGAGGAGAATATGTGACCTTTAAAGCTTGTCCAATAGGGGACCCCAAAAATGTTCCCTATTTGTTTAGTTTCTCGTAGTTTTTAATTATTGTCATTTTCTGTTTTATTTTGTTACCTACCCTTGTCTCTGTCTTTCAGATCCTGCTCCTCATTTCTCCCGCTTTGCGTGTCAGCCCCGCCCTGATTAAACTCACCTGCATCTTGTTGTCCCCTGATTGCCTGTGTATTTAATCCCTTTGTGTCCTCCCTCGTGTTTTTTCGCCTGCCTGTGCACTGAACCGGACTGACTGAACCTGTCATATATGCGGCTGAACCCAAATGCAGACCAACAGGTAAGGTGTCAAAAATTACTTTATTTAGAAATGTGCAGGAGTGAGGTGTCCAGGGCCGGGGGTGAGGCAGTGAGCTGGAGGTAACTGGCTGGCAGGCTTTGTTGTCAGTGATGCAGAATTGGAAGAAGAAGGTCCTGCAACAAAACAAAGTCTTAAGGTATTTAACAAGGCTAAACTGGAGCTGGGCGTGTGACTTAACAAGCCATGAATGGCACAACGACTGACTGTTGGTGCAGGGCTCTTGTAGGTCAAGTTGATTGCAGGCAGGTGTGTTGATTAAAGATGCAATGCAGGTGAGCAAACCTCATGCAAACTGAAGTCATGGAGCAGGTACTGTGACAGAACCTTTCCTTTTGTACTCTACCTGTGGAGCCTTTCTTTTGAATTGCTTTTAACTATTTATGGAACGTTTAAGTTATTGTGAGTCTAATTGGTGTGATGGTTTTTATGCTGTTTGAGCCTCTAACCAAAGGTCATTGTCTGCCACAAGCTTTTTGAATCTCAAATCTTGAAGAGGGGACTTCAAAAAAAATGTCCCTTCTTTTCGCCTTGTCCCCGTTTGGTGAATATATAATTACACCAAAGTCCCCAGTAAGCTTGGTACGTAAGTATACACATACACACATAGATAATGTAAAGAGTGTAATAGCATCTCAGTTAGAGATGCACTGTTAGATAGGTACATAAGTACACACATATTCAGATAGTTATGACAAACAGACAAGGTCACCAGTCAAAATAGCTTGCTGAAAGCTGCAACATACATTACATTAATAATAGCTTTTCAGATTTTCAAAAAGTCCCCTTCACAATCAACCAATATCAGCATTATGTCAATATAAAAGAAGCAATATGTAACTCTGACAGCTAGTGTTTAAATTGGGTACTGCAGTCCAAATTCAAAACATTGTAGAGAGCTGTCTACACACACACACACACACACACACACAAAAGGCTGTTCCATTTAACGAAAGGAAGAATGTTGCCAGAGATATTGAATTGAGTTACAGGAACATCTTTATTATTTGCATCTTATTGAGGAAGTTTACCTTCAAGGGGTTCTACTCTAACTGATACAGTAACATGGAACATATACAGGAAATCTTTCTTACCGAAGGCCATAACTCTGTACAACAGCTCACCTCATGCGAGCAGAGAACTGTCATCATGATAATATCTGTCTCTTCTTACTGTAATCTGTTCTGCACATGTTAAATTTACAAATTATCCCTGCACTCAAGTTCACTTCATTTGTCTGTCTACTCGCCGTTATATTGAATAGTTTCTGCTGATAACATGTCTACACTCCTGCACTTTAACTTATGTATCACTGATTGCACATCTCCGTATGTCAATACTGTCCATTTACAACTCTGTTTATGCACATTTACAACTACCTCCAGAAAAGTATGTTGTATTTAATTTTTTCTTAATCAAGACTAATAATGCTAAGTTAAATCCTGGTTGTATATATTCTCATTCTAAGTTTTGATATTTTTAGTGCTTATTTACTTTGTATTTAATATTATATTGTGTTTAAATTTGCTAATATTGTGTTTTTTGCTAATATTGTGTGTTTGGACAACCTCCTGCTGTAATGCCACAATTTCCCAGTTTGGGATCAATGAAGTAATTCTATTCTGAGGCGTTACAGTAAGTCACAATCATGTTAATTCACTGCCTTCAAATGGTCCAATGATAAAACAACACCCTCTGCTCTTGTCTTCATAAATTCTTTTTGCACAGATGACTAACTTCAGTGTGTTTATATATTCATGACATTACATCACCCTCTGGTGGTCACAGTGTGTTGTTATATTGCAATCTTTTAAAAACTTTTACAGGAAGTGTCAGTGTTTGTTGTGCCTACCTATGAACTAGGTACAGTTGATCCTTTTTTTATTTACTGATGTGTTTCCTTTATTTCTGTAAAGCTACATAATATGACCTCCAAGGGCATTGAAACACTTCTTGGAATTCAGGTCAATTCACTGCAACATTTGTTTTCAAAAGCATGAGAGGAGATCTACTATTCTCACTTTCACCATGAATTATGCTGCATTCATGGGAGATGATGAGATTCAACTTTATTGTCATTACACATATACAAGTATAGAGTAACGAAATGAGGTTTGGCATCTCACCAGAAGTGCAAATAAGCAGAAAGTGCAAGAGTCTGTGCTATGTACAGTAATTACAAAATTTACAGATGTAGACAAAAAAAGTGAATTATTAGGTATATCTGGATGGCTGGATTAATGGGATGCTATAAATATAAATAAATGCTATAAATAAGTAATGTGCTGTCGGACACATCAGAAAAACAAGCTTCCGAGTTGTAAAATGCACCTGAACACCTGCTCAAGTCGGAAAAAACAACAACTCGGAAAGGAATGAGGTGCCTGACTTCCCGACATGACGTCATCATCGTCATGAAGGGCAAAATATCTTTCGTTAATGTTAACATACTTTTTGTTAATTCAAGTATTGCACATCAACTTTTTGCTCAAATATAACTTAACAGTAACATTTCAATGATCATTTTCTTGGCATCAACCCTTTTTTTGTTCTGTTATCACTTTCTGAACTGAAATCACGTGAACACAGTGAAGTCGGATGAACGACTTCCCAACTTGGACAACCCGAGCAGCACCTGAATGCAGCATTATGTCCATGTGGGACACTTTGACGACGTTAAGTATGGACGTCCAACATCATAACACTAAATATATGTATTTAAATATGGATCAGCAAAATATACATCTCCTTTAAAAGCACACAATCATCAAACACTATACACATTTGAATTGTTATACAGATGATATATCATTATACCTTTTCAATAAAACCAATACATTAAACTAAAAGCATGCATTTGAGACATAAGGACCTGAACTGCAACTAACACTAATACTTAACTGTTTTTGAGTTTTTAACAATAATGTATTTGAGTTTCATACTTGTTGCTCCTTCTTTTAGCCAGCCCTGTGTGCACTTCTCCTCAGCTGGGCCCTGTAGGATTTACAGAAGATGAAATAGATGAGCGGGTCCAAGCAGACGTTGAGAATGGACACCATGATGGTCAGCTCCTTCAGGTAGGACAAGGCCTGCCCCCATGAGCACTGTAACCACAGGAAATTGTACAGCAGGAGGACCAGGTGGTACGGGACGAAGCAGACGCAGAAGACGCTGACCAGCACCAACATGTTCCTGCGGGACTTGGCGAGCTTCTTGGAGCCGGAGGCCGCTTGCTGTCTCTGCTGTGCTGCTGACAGCCTGCGGGAGGTGCCGTGGTAGAAGAAGATGAGGGAGACGAACACGATGATGAAGGCGGCTGCAGTGAAGATAACGATGAAATTGTAGAAGGGGCTGAGCTTTTTACTGTGCAGAACATCACAGATCAATGTATTTGGAAGAGATGGCAGTGATGTATTGGTGAGGATAAACGACAGGGTGATGTAGGTGGTCGTTATGGCCAAGAGGAGAACCCAGGTTACCGCAGAGATGATGTGGGCGGCTTGCACTGTCAGAAGGATGTGATTCCCTAAAGGATGGACGATCTTTAGATACCTGCAGAGAGAAGAGGCCGGTGTCAGTAGAATTCTCTTTATCAAAATTGTTGCCAGACACGATAATTACAAATAAATTATTTTCTATTACAAAAAAAGAAATATCGCGTTGCAGTGTGGTCTACAGCAGTCACCTCTGCATCCCTCTCTCTAGCCTTTGGGCCAGGCCTCCCAATAACATACATTTAAAGCAGTGAAGCTAAATAACTCTCTTCATTCATTTTTATGTATTTTGATTTTACCAAGCAGCAACCTCTGGTTTTGAAAAAGTGAAGCCTGTGTGTAAGTACAAAAGTTTGCAGTTCATCGAGTCTGGCTTGCTGCAAATGCCAAGAAATTCCCTTTAGGTCTCAAATTAAAATGTCCACTTTAAGCAGCATAAACTGTGTACCGGAAGTAAAACTACAGACTGTTAGTTGATGCATATTCTCGACACGTGCCCGTAAGAAGAATCTCCTTAACATTACATGGAAACCTGCAGCAGCTGCAAAAGAGTAATGTTAAATCTCATTTGGAACACGAAAAAAGAGAACTTCTGCCTTCAATGTAAAAACCTGCAAATTACCCAATGAAACCCACAGATCTCTTTTAGCGTCAGTTAAAAATCAAGATATTGTCATCAAACCAACAAAACAATGGGAGCATACTTGAATGAACATGAAGTGCACTGTCTTAAAAGCAGGGCACAAAATGTAACAGGATGTGTCTGATTGTCTTTTGCTAGAATCTGGGCACTAAAGAAGCTGCAAGAAGCAAAGAGGTTGTATCTTGATCTCTTGATTACATTTGGGGGTTTCAGGTACGTTGCTTACATTGCAGATTTAAGCCCTTAGTGAGTGTGGATGAGTGGTTAATTCAATGATATTATATATATATATATATATATATATCTGTCAGAGAATAATGATTCATTTCATATCCCTTTTCCCATTTCATATCACTACCAGAGATATGAAACCACTGCTATTGGCTGTGGCTGTTGTTTTAAAGCTCAGGTAGTGTCCCTCCTCTTGATCCAAAGCCAACAACTAGCTGATCTGTGGCACTGGCTTTGATGGCTTGCATTAGGGCTTGACCATAAACCTTCATGTACTTAAGGAGCCTGGTGGTGGAACTGCCCACAAAGACTCTGCAGCTGACCTCAACAGGGCAGAGCCTTCCTTTCCAGCCATCTTGCTCAGCGTCGGCTGCCAGCTCGGCAAGTGTTGTCCCTTACCTACAAATTCTCTACGTTCAGATATCTGTTTTTATAGAGATTCAAATAAAGGTGCTTCATGTCTTTTGCGTCCTGACAAGTCCTACCTGTTTGCTGCGATGTAACTCATGAACAGGATGCTGGCGTACATGTTCAGGTAGAAGGCTAAGACACCAAAGTTGCAGTAGACTCTGAACATGGTGACAGAGCGGCTGGAGAAGTGGCTGATTCTTAAGGGGAGGCTGAGGGTGATCAGGTAGTCTGCAGCTGCCAGGTTCTTCAGGTAGATGGTCACGCTGTTTGATGTCTGCTGCTGGGCGCTGCAGAAGTAAAACCTCAGGGTGAATCCGTTGAGGACTAAACCCATCTAAGGAGGGAAAGGACTATATTGTTTTCCCAACACAGCTCATACATAGAAAGATGAAATCTGAATATTTGAGACTCACCAGAAACACCAGACTGTAGACCAGAATGAAGAAAATACGACCCGGCATGTCAATTTGTTCACAATGACCATTTGTCTGGTTGTTTTCTGAGGACAGGTTGAGGGACGGGGTCATTCCAATTTCTCCAAAGTCTGTCATGTTTCGGGATGATCTCAGACAGATTCTGAAAATGGTGCAAACGTCATCAGACTGGGTACACAAGTTTGTTTAAGCAAATAGGAAAATGGCAGATCACATTTATCAGATGTAAAAACAGTCATTGCTTTAAACCGGTTATTCAAAACCTGACTCTCTGAAGAGGAACAGCTCCCTAAAAATAAACCTGAAATAATGATAATCTTGTATCCTGTATTGTGCTACAGATCTTCTCAGTCTGGAATGCAGCTGTGAGACTCACACTCTTAGTTCATTTTCAATGTCCATGTTTCATCTGTATTTTTTATTTTTGTGGATGCATCTGCAGAATAAACTCTCACAATGTGGCAAAAGGAAGACTTGATCACCTAGTTTGACACTTCTGACAAAGAGGAGCAATATCTGTTATGATCATCAGACTACAAGTTTTAAAAAAAGACTAAACTGAGAAAAAAACATTTGCTGAATATTTATCTATTTAGTATTTGAAACAAAACCGAACATCCAAAACTGATATTTAGAAGAATGTGTAAGTATCTTTTAGAGATAAAACCTTAAATATGAATACAGAGTGTGTTTAAGAAGATGGAGACAGCAAAGAGGAAATAACACATTAATTTACATGCATAACAGTGGTGCACTATTGTCGCACAGATATCTTTCATCAAGTTCCTACATTTTAAACATAAACATGCAGCCTAAAGGTATGAGTTTTATCCTGAGGATGTTAAAACAAAAATCATGTTAAACAACTATTTTAAAGAAAAGGACATTCACAAAAGCCAGACATGTAATAAAATAAAAAAAGTACTGCATCTTGCATACCTTACAGTCTGTATCTGACTTGAGATGTAACTTACAGTACAATAGGTGCAGCAGTAGTAATAGTTGTAACTGACGAATGAATTACCTGCAGTGCTCAGTTTGTGTGTCCGAGGAACTCTGTGATCTACTTCCTTCAGAAGAGACAGATGAGATACAAAGGAGGAAGAGCTGCACCCACACACTGAAGTGGTTATATATATACACACACGCACAAAAACAAAAACATGCCTTTGTAGTCAATTCAATTCACTGCTTCATTGGTATTTAAGTTTTTAGAAACAGTTTTGTAAAAGCAGTAAAAGCACACACTCATCAAACACAAACATTTGTATTGTTATACAGATGATGTATTGTTATACCTAATAGTCTCAGAAAAGTCTCAGTTTTCAGAGGAACAGTTACACGACAATGGAGATGGTGCAGTTTTCAAAAGTTTGTTTTCTGGTAACTGTTTTCAGAACTTTGGGTTTTCAGTTGAGGTGTCTGAAATATCTAGGACAGAGGTCAGTACAGCTCCTTTAAGGTTATGCAACACCACATCTGGAAAGTTTTTGTATCTGAGAACGGTATAGGAGCCCCCCCCCAGTTGAATGTTTGCATTGAGGCTTTGTGTTAGAGAATTGCCATATATGGAAATTGTTGTATGCTGTTTTGATCCCCCAGAACGAGGAGCAGATGTTCTCATGTGGGGTGTGTGCATAAATACGACTGTCCTTGTATGTTCGGCAGAGATCATTATTGGCTTCATGTCTCTCCTAGGCCGGCGAGCCTGGTGATGCTGAACTGCTTTGTAAATAAATGTATTTTTATGCAAGCAAGTCAGTGTCAACGGAGATTTTCTTCATCATCTGCACATCATCAGCGACTGAAGGAAACTACAAATATTTGGCGTCGCGGACAGGATCGGTTGGGGCCTCCTGCAGCTGCCGACAGCTTCAGCGTGTTCATTCCTCCATCACCTCGAGGGTGATTGTTGCTTTTTCACACACTTGGGGACCGGTCTGATCCGTTGACAATGTCGTCTGTCTACTTTTGGCTATTTTGGCTGCACTGTTAAAGAACTTATAGTGCAATGATGTGTTGATGTTTGGAGTGATTTTCCGTCTAAATTGGGGTTTATTGAGTTAAAAAAAGTAATAAATAAAAGGGGGGGAGTAAAATAGAGAAAAGAAAATAAGACACAGATAGTGAAAAGAGAATAAGTTGAAAGTAATGGTAATAGTAGTATAAGCGGAATTAGTAACAAGAACAGTTAGCTGCAAGATTAATGAAGACAGGACCCGTATCTTCTTAACGGTAAGACGTGTAGATTAGATACTGGAGTGAAAGTTGGCTTTAAGAAGTAGTCAAATTTGAGTAGAAAAACAAAGAGGAGAAATAACCCTGGCCAGGGGTGGGAACACAGCCTGCCATGGGTGACATTAAGAGAATCTTGGCTAGCCTCATTGGGGTCCCAGCGATGGAGGAGATCCTGCAGGCGGCAGGCCTTAATAAATATGTGGCAACTGCGGTGTATGGTCCGGAATTGTTGGCTGCAAGTAGAGGTCGGATGTGGAGAGCATTGAGAGATGCATTTCCAACAAACGTACACCCTGATAATATTTTTATTGAATCATTGGGTCCGCAGGAAAACCCAAGATCTTGTGTGTCAAGGGCTCATCAAGTGTGGAGAAATGTCACAGGAAATGACCCGGATTTGAATCAAATGGAGCAATCAATTTTGAGAGCTAAGATACAGAAGGGGCTGCCCCTACCAGTGCGGAGCAAATTAGCAGAGGTGGTTGGTGTTGGAAGCATGACAAAAGGTGTGTATACGGATCACATCAAGTGGTTTAACCAACGCCGCGAAGGACCATTTGAAGTAGTCCGCAGTACGGGAACTGCAGTCCAGGTTAAAGGGTCTCCTACCTGGTATCATCTATCACATTGTGTTAAAGTGCCAACAGAAGAGGTTCCACGATCACAGAACCGAGATGTCGAAAGCTCAAGAGAGCCTACAGAAGCTGCAGAAACAGCCAAGGCTCATGAGGACCTCCAAGGTCAAGATCCGGAAGAAGGGATTGACCATGCTGTGGGTATGCATGATGATTTTGATCACACTTTTGATGATGCCAGGGATGACTTGTCAGTCCATGAGCAAGAAAGACGATTTGGTGACATTGATTTACAACATGTCCCAGAAACGACAGAGTCTACTTCCCGAGAGTATGAGTCGTCAAAGACTCCAGAGGGCTGTGATGCCTCTCCAGGAAAATCCACAGGCCCGAGGAATCACTGGGAGCACAAGGAAAACTAACATCTGACATAACTACAAATGACAATGAACTGACACAGAGGGGAAGAGACTAAATAGACACATGGGGTAATCAGACACAGGTGAGACTAACAAGACACAGGTGAGCACAATCAGGGCAAACAACATGGAGGGAAACACACAGAGGCAGGAATGCAATGCAAGAAACACTGAGGACAACTACAAAAACTAAATCATGAAACACTAAAGACACACAGAACTCAAGAATGAAACAAAACACACTAGAACATAAAGAAATTCTAGGATATGAAGTTACAAAATAACACATGAAACACTAACCTAGAAAACACAGAAACAACACCATCAGGGAAGAATGAGAACTAAAAACAACAAGAAAATCTAAACTCTAAAAATAAGAAACCAAATCATGACATTTTTACCTTATGGTTGGGTTAGATGTTGTTATATGGCACAGTTGAAACATCTGTATGATGTTTTTGTTATTCAGAAGGGACAAGGGTCTGATGAGGTTAACTCTACGAAGATCTCTAGAACGAGATTTGGCACAATTTCACAACTTGGAGTCTTATCATTGGAGGATAAGTTTGGGAGAGAAATGGGGTATAGGATTGTTTCCATGGTATGGTGTTACATACTTAGCTGATCATATTGATAATATTACATATACCCTGCAAGGTTTTGCAAATGAGACCATAAGGGGTTTTGAATATTTGTCAAATACTCAGAGGAGTTATCGATTGACGTTGCTGAAACATGACATGGCTCTTGATTACATTTTGGCCAAACAAGATGGCCTCTGTGTAGCTTTGAATCTAACTGGAGACGCCTGTTACACTTTGATCCCTGATGCTGCTGACAACATGACTAGTGTCATAGATGCGTTGAAACTTATAAGGGATTCGTTTTGTCCATCAGAAGGAGCGGGATGGTCTGCTAATGCTTGGTTGCAATAGTGGTTCAGATTCTGGTGGCTGCTCTTCTATCACTGTGTGTGATGCTTTGTACGCTGTTGTTGACCTTTGCTAAGGCTATGATATTGAGATGGGTATGAGTTGTGATGCCGGGAGAAAACATTCAGATGCCGCTACTGAGTGGTAATGACCTAAGTGAAGACGAGGAGGTCATAGAGATGGGACAAGAGCTAGTAGAGAAATATCCATTTTGAATATCTGACTTCATCATTGACTCACTATTATTTTGAATAGGTAGTGCATGGATAAAAGGGGGGAAATGGAATATGTTAATCATGTATATGTTAATCATGTAGTGGAATAATGTGAAAGTATGATACAAAATGCATATATTTTTGATGTTTTTGTTACTGGTAAGATACTGGTTGTTGATTTTTCTTCCCAGGATGATATTTTGGAGACCAATGTGAGGGTGGCTGATTATCCAGAGATCCTTCCAGCCTAATGGACTTGAACAACCAAACTTAGGAAAATGGAGGATGGAAGTAGACAGCGGACCCTGAATGAGGACATCATGATGAGGGGGTTTCGATTGAAAAATCATTGAAGGTTTATTACAGTAGAAGCTGATGCTGCTAAAAAGCAACAGTTTGATATATACGTTTATATATCATATATGTTTTCTGCATGTTTTTATAGTATTGTATTTTTTTTATTACAATGTAACTTGTATTATTGATAAATATTCTGATTATTCTAGATATTTTTAGTAAGACATATTACTTTGGTTTAGTATTGGAGTTTTCTGGAACTGTATAAGATGCATATATTGGGACCTCAGATGTTTTCTTTCTTTCTCAGTCCTTAGGGAAAGTGGTGTCAGGTAGGGAAAGGTCCATTGGAAGGTGCGATGGGTCGACCAGCCTGACTTTGTTTTTTTTTGGCTTTTTAATTGGTTTGGAGTACTATATGTGGTTGCCTGGGGCAGAGGGACCGTGAGAGAGTTTTCCTGTCTAGATTGTTTGATGGATACAATAAGAAAGATAGCTGCCTGATGGGTTTTTTGCTCTCGCACTCCACAAAATGTACTATATTGCTAAGGGTAAGCATGGACAGAAGGGTATATCATAAGTATTCTGTGTGTGTTATTATATGATTCTTATGAGGCCAATTAACCTCATAATTGAAAGTGTTTGTATCTGAGACCTGTGTGTTGCCCCTTGATTTAACGAGATACATAAATCTAAGACAGAAAACCCCACAGTTGGATGTATGCATTTGGACCCTGTGTTGGAGAGTTACCAAATATGGAAGTATGGAGGGATGCTGTTCTGAGCCCCCAGAACAAAGGGAGCAGATGTTCACATGTGGGTGTGTAATTTCTGCATAAATATGACTGTTCTTGTAAGTTTGGGAGAGATCATTATTGGCTTCGTGACTCTCAAAGGCCGAACCAGGGGCCTGAACTGATGCTGTTCTTCTCTGTAAATAAACTAATTATTTTACAAGCAAGTCAGTGTCAACAGAGATTTCTTCATCATCTGCACATCATCAATGACTAAGAAACAACAGTAGTTCAACGAGTTGGGTAGAGCATACTGGAGAACAGATAACTTAATGCAGCCGTTTAAGTATGTGCACAAGACTGTAGCGGTCGCGAGTGACTTCCTATTTTGTGTGTGTGACAGTGATGTACATAATTAGCACATTTGTGACATCAATAGTGGTCGGGCAGCTCTTCTTCCTTCCTCTGCCTCTCTTCAGATCTTACTGCAGTGAGCATCGAGAAAGAAGACAGACACTCAAACTGACTCGCGGACAGGTGAGCGCTGAAGGTAACTCGCTTCTTTACTATTCTACAACCCTTATGTTAGACATCGGTTAAACATCCATCATAGAAACATTGTATGTCACCACTGAAGTTGGATATAAGAGGAAAAGGAGATTGTGTTTTTTTACGATTGGGATGTTTTTGTAACTTCAGTTTAGTTGTTTTCACATTTTCAATGATACACATGGGCTGTAATATTCAGTTTGGTTTTTACAGATGGAGCTCTTTATGTTTCATTTAGTAGAGCTGACCAAGTTTAATCATTAAACAATATAAGAAAGTTCATGCAACTTCAGGAATTATTAAACATTTTACACTTGAAGCAAAAGTTCTCAGTTCTGACTTTTTCTGTGCTCATGAGGTCTTTACTTCCCAGTATGAGTGATGAGTGCTGAGAAATTTTGACTAAAGATTTCTCATGATAAAACAGTTAACTCTGTAAATGTAAAACCTGCGGTTAATGTGATGGTCTGTTGACGTCTGTGAAGAAACTTATGAAGGGGCTTGAACCAAGTGATTGTTATCTGTTAAAAACCCTCAGACTCTCAATTCTGCTGTCTGAACACCATGACACAGAAAAACAAGATCAGACTGAACTCTGGGCATGCATTGACACTGAACTATACACTGACTAAAGACTATTAATAAATAGTTTCAGCTGCAGCAGGTTTTTCGTTTCAGAAT
Organism: Labrus bergylta; assembly: GCF_963930695.1. NCBI lineage: Eukaryota > Metazoa > Chordata > Actinopteri > Labriformes > Labridae > Labrus > Labrus bergylta. The sequence goes on from NC_089205.1 coordinate 29,621,892, forward strand.
AAAGATGTGTGGTTCTTGTGGTTGTGCTCAGAAAGTGATGATGTTTTAGTTCAACATATGTTCAAAGAAACAAAAGGCCACACATTGCACAGACCTGAACTCTAACTACATGTTGATGCAGCAGCAGGTCTGAGTTCAGGGAGACCAGTTGCCAACATGTGGAAGATGTTACCCCGATGCTGAGAAATAATTCAGAATTCAATTTCTAACCCTAAAAGATAAACATCTCTATTAAAACCATTAACTTGTAAATATGAACAACATGGCACGTCTCCAGGAGAGTAAAGTTCCTTTTTTTTTGTTATCCTCATGTTTCATGTCTTGTGTTTCCTGTTTTACTGTCTCGTTTCAGATCCCTTGCTTCCTTCCCTCCCTCCTGTGTCTGCGGCATCTGTGATTACCTGTTGTGTCTCACCTGTGCCTAGCAGTCTCCACTCCCCTTGAGCACTTAATCTCTGGCTGTTTTCAAAAACTGCTTGCTATACTAGAAGTTCGTACTCATTTGGCTAAAATGCATTATGTAGTTTGTGAACAAGATGCGAGATCCACAGTATGCCAACAATACCCGGATGTTGTACTGATTCTGTAAAAAATGGACAGAATAGACCAGTCTCCCTCGTGCACTTATTCCCACAATTCAATTCAATTTTCTAAAAACTTAAATACCAATGAAGCAGTGAATTGAATTGAATACAAAGGCATGTTTTTGTTTTTGTGTGTGTATATATATATATATATAACCACGTCAGTGTGTGGGTGCAGCGCTTCCTCCTTTGTATCTCATCAGTCTCTTCTGAAGGAAGTAGATCACAGAGTTCCTCGGACACACAAACTGATCACTGCAGGTAATTCATTCGTCAGTTACAACTATTACTACTGCTGCACCTATTGTACTGTAAGTTACATCTATATTAATGTGTTATTTCCTCTTTGCTGTCTCCATCTTCTTAAACACACTCTGTATTCATATTTAAGGTTTTATCTCTAAAAGATACTTACACATTCTTCTAAATATCAGTTTTGGATGTTCGGTTTTGTTTCAAATACTAAATAGATAAATATTCAGCAAATGTTTTTTTCTCAGTTGGGTCTTTTTTTAAAACTTGTAGTCTGATGATCCTAACACATATTGCTCCTCTTTGTCTGAAGTGTCAAACTAGGTGATCAAGTCTTCCTTTTGCCACATTGTGAGAGTTTATTCTGCAGATGCATCCACAAAAATAAAAAATACAGATGAAACATGGACATTGAAAATGAACTAAGAGTGTGAGTCTCACAGCTGCATTCCAGACTGAGAAGATCTGTAGCACAATACAGGATACAAGATTATCATTATTTCAGGTTTATTTTTAGGGAGCTGTTCCTCTTCAGAGAGTCAGGTTTTGAATAACCGGTTTAAAGCAATGACTGTTTTTACATCTGATAAATGTGATCTGCCATTTTCCTATTTGCTTAAACAAACTTGTGTACCCAGTCTGATGACGTTTGCACCATTTTCAGAATCTGTCTGAGATCATCCCGAAACATGACAGACTTTGGAGAAATTGGAATGACCCCGTCCCTCAACCTGTCCTCAGAAAACAACCAGACAAATGGTCACTGTGAACAAATTGACATGCCGGGTCGTATTTTCTTCATTCTGGTCTACAGTCTGGTGTTTCTGGTGAGTCTCAAATATTCAGATTTCATCTTTCTATGTCTGAGCTGTGTTGGGAAAACAATATAGTCCTTTCCCTCCTTAGGTGGGTTTAGTCCTCAACGGATTCACCCTGAGGTTTTACTTCTGCAGCGCCCAGCAGCAGACATCAAACAGCGTGACCATCTACCTGAAGAACCTGGCAGCTGCAGACTACCTGATCACCCTCAGCCTCCCCTTAAGAATCAGCCACTTCTCCAGCCGCTCTGTCACCATGTTCAGAGTCTACTGCAACTTTGGTGTCTTAGCCTTCTACCTGAACATGTACGCCAGCATCCTGTTCATGGGTTACATCGCAGCAAACAGGTAGGACTTGTCAGGACGCAAAAGACATGAAGCACCTTTATTTGAATCTCTATAAAAACAGATATCTGAACGTAGAGAATTTGTAGGTAAGGGACAACACTTGCCGAGCTGGCAGCCGACGCTGAGCAAGATGGCTGGAAAGGAAGGCTCTGCCCTGTTGAGGTCAGCTGCAGAGTCTTTGTAGGCAGTTCCACCACCAGGCTCCTTAAGTACATGAAGGTTTGTGGTCAAGCCCTAATGCAAGCCATCAAAGCCAGTGCCACAGATCAGCTAGTTGTTGGCTTTGGATCAAGAGGAGGGACACTACCTGAGCTTTAAAACAACAGCCACTGCCAATAGCAGTGGTTTTATATCTCTGGTAGTGATATGAAATGGGAAAAGGGATATGAAATGAATCATTATTCTCTGACAGATTGGTTCAATATCATTGAATTAACCACTCATCCACACTCACTAAGGGCTTAAATCTGCAATGTAAGCAACGTACCTGAAACCCCCAAATGTAATCAAGAGATCAAGATACAACCTCTTTGCTTCTTGCAGCTTCTTTAGTGCCCAGATTCTAGCAAAAGACAATCAGACACATCCTGTTACATTTTGTGCCCTGCTTTTAAGACAGTGCACTTCATGTTCATTAAAGTATGCTCCCATTTTTTGGTTGGTTTGATGACAACATCTTGATTTTTAACTGACACTAAAAGAGATCTGTGGGTTTCATTGGGTAATTTGCAGGTTTTTACATTGAAGGCAGAAGTTCTCTTTTTTCGTGTTCCAAATGGGATTTAACATTACTCTTTTGCAGCTGCTGCAGGTTTCCATGTAATGTTAAGGAGATTCTTCTTACGGGCACGTGTCGAGATGCATCAACTAACAGTCTGTAGTTTTACTTCCGGTACACAGTTTATGCTGCTTAAAGTGGACATTTTAATTTGAGACCTAAAGGGAATTTCTTGGCATTTGCAGCAAGCCAGACTCGATGAACTGTAAACTTTTGTACTTACACACAGGCTTCACTTTTTCAAAACCAGAGGTTGCTGCTTGGTAAAATCAAAATACATAAAATGAATGAAGAGAGTTATTTAGCTTCACTGCTTTAAATGTATGTTATTGGGAGGCCTGGCCCAAAGGCTAGAGAGAGGGATGCAGAGGTGACTGCTGTAGACCACACTGCAACGCGATATTTCTTTTTTTGTAATAGAAAATAATTTATTTGTAATTATCGTGTCTGGCAACAATTTTGATAAAGAGAATTCTACTGACACCGGCCTCTTCTCTCTGCAGGTATCTAAAGATCGTCCATCCTTTAGGGAATCACATCCTTCAGACAGTGGGAGCCGCCCACATCATCTCTGCGGTAACCTGGGTTCTCCTCTTGGCCATAATGACCACCTACATCACCCTGTCGTTTATCCTCACCAATACATCACTGCCATCTCTTCCAAATACATTGATCTGTGATGTTCTGCACAGTAAAAAGCTCAGCCCCTTCTACAATTTCATCGTTATCTTCACTGCAGCCGCCTTCATCATCGTGTTCGTCTCCCTCATCTTCTTCTACCACGGCACCTCCCGCAGGCTGTCAGCAGCACAGCAGAGGCAGCAGGCGTCCTCCGGCTCCAAGAAGCTCGCCAAGTCCCGCAGGAACATGTTGGTGCTGGTCAGCGTCTTCTGCGTCTGCTTCGTCCCGTACCACCTGGTCCGCCTGCCGTACGCTTTCCTGAGGAGGCAGTGCTCATGGGGGCAGGCCTTCTTCTACCTGAAGGAGCTGAGCGTCATGGTGTCTATCTTCAACGTCTGCTTGGATCCGCTCATCTATTTCATCTTCTGTAAATCCTACAGGGCCCAGCTGAGGAGAAGTGTTTGGGGACGTACACAGAGGGCTGGCTAAAAGGAGGAGCAACAAAAGTTGGATGCTCTTTAACCAGCAAAAATATGACAGAGAGGTTGTTGTGTTGTTGAACAGACATTGTGTTAACTGACATCAGTAAATTTAACATTTTCTTTCAGTATAGGTTTTAATGTGTTCAGACCATGTTACGGGATGGTATTTTTGTCTGCAGGTCGTGCTGCTCGTTGCAACTCCACTGCAGTCCTCAGGACATAATAAAGGAACACCAGCCGGTATCCTTCCTTCCAAGCCAAATCCAGAAACACCCAGCTCCACCTCAGCCAGATTCTTGAGTGCCTACCGCTTTTATAATCTTGTGACTTGGAGCTACTTGTTTTGCACCAATTGTTTTTCACTAAAACACCAAATCAAATTCCTTTTAGTTTAATGTATTGGTTTTATTGAAAAGGTATAATGATATATCATCTGTATAACAATTCAAATGTGTATAGTGTTTGATGATTGTGTGCTTTTAAAGGAGATGTATATTTTGCTGATCCATATTTAAATACATATATTTAGTGTTATGATGTTGGACGTCCATACTTAACGTCGTCAAAGTGTCCCACATGGACATAATGCTGCATTCAGGTGCTGCTCGGGTTGTCCAAGTTGGGAAGTCGTTCATCCGACTTCACTGTGTTCACGTGATTTCAGTTCAGAAAGTGATAACAGAACAAAAAAAGGGTCGATGCCAAGAAAATGATCATTGAAATGTTACTGTTAAGTTATATTTGAGCAAAAAGTTGATGTGCAATACTTGAATTAACAAAAAGTATGTTAACATTAACGAAACATATTTTGCCCTTCATGACGATGATGACGTCATGTCGGGAAGTCAGGCACCTCATTACTTTCCGAGTTGTTGTTCCGACTTCAGCAGGTGTTCAGGTGCATTTTACAACTCGGAAGCTTGTTTTTCTGATGTGTCCGACACCACATGAATGCAGCATAATTCATGGTGAAAGTGAGAATAGTAGATCTCCTCTCATGCTTTTGAAAACAAATGTTGCAGTGAATTGACTTGAATTCCAAGAAGTATTTCAATGCCCTTGGAGGTCATATTATGTAGCTTTACAGAAATAAAGGAAACACATCAGTAAATAAAAAAAGGATCAACTGTACCTAGTTCATAGGTAGGCACAACAAACACTGACACTTCCTGTAAAAGTTTTTAAAAGATTGCAATATAACAACACACTGTGACCACCAGAGGGTGATGTAATGTCATGAATATATAAACACACTGAAGTTAGTCATCTGTGCAAAAAGAATTTATGAAGACAAGAGCAGAGGGTGTTGTTTTATCATTGGACCATTTGAAGGCAGTGAATTAACATGATTGTGACTTACTGTAACGCCTCAGAATAGAATTACTTCATTGATCCCAAACTGGGAAATTGTGGCATTACAGCAGGAGGTTGTCCAAACACACAATATTAGCAAAAAACACAATATTAGCAAATTTAAACACAATATAATATTAAATACAAAGTAAATAAGCACTAAAAATATCAAAACTTAGAATGAGAATATATACAACCAGGATTTAACTTAGCATTATTAGTCTTGATTAAGAAAAGATTAAATACAACATACTTTTCTGGAGGTAGTTGTAAATGTGCATAAACAGAGTTGTAAATGGACAGTATTGACATACGGAGATGTGCAATCAGTGATACATAAGTTAAAGTGCAGGAGTGTAGACATGTTATCAGCAGAAACTATTCAATATAACGGTGAGTAGACAGACAAATGAAGTGAACTTGAGTGCAGGGATAATTTGTAAATTTAACATGTGCAGAACAGATTACAGTAAGAAGAGACAGATATTATCATGATGACAGTTCTCTGCTCGCATGAGGTGAGCTGTTGTACAGAGTTATGGCCTTCGGTAAGAAAGATTTCCTGTATATGTTCCATGTTACTGTATCAGTTAGAGTAGAACCTGTTGTTTCTTAGTCATTGATGATGTGCAGATGATGAAGAAATCTTTGTTGACACTGACTTGCTTGTAAAATAATTAGTTTATTTACAGAGAAGAACAGCATCAGTTCAGGCCCCTGGTTCGGCCTTTGAGAGTCACGAAGCCAATAATGATCTCTCCCAAACTTACAAGAACAGTCATATTTATGCAGAAATTACACACCCACATGCGAACATCTGCTCCCTTTTTCTGGGGGCTCAGAACAGCATCCCTCCATACTTCCATATTTGGTAACTCTCCAACACAGGGTCCAAATGCATACATCCAACTGTGGAGTATTCTGTCTTAGATTTATGTATCTCGTTAAATCAAGGGGCAACACACAGGTCTCAGATACAAACACTTTCCAGATGTGGTCTCCACACCCTGAGAGAAGTTAACCTATGTCCCAGATATTTCAGACACCTCACTACACATAGCATTGAAATAAAGGCAAATTGTCTCATTACATCTCGACTATCGTAACAGATTTTTAACCTGCCTGAACCTAAAATGTATAGATAGGCTCCAGTTGGTACTCAGCTGCCAGGCTTTTAACCAGAACCAGAAAGCATGACCACATCACTCCTGTTTCAGCATCTCTACACACATCATCATCAGATGGAAATTAGCTAGTTAGCTATATCTGGTACAAAGCATCTCTTCTCTTCTGAGACGAATGTTTTTTTTGTTCATAGTCTCTGATTTAAATAAACTAAACTGAAACTGAAACACCAACTCCCTGTCATTACTTTTAAAGCTCTCCATGGCCTTTTCTTCCAGCTACATATCAATTGAATGGATTTTATGTCTTAAAGTGTTTGCTCTTAATCTTTGCCTTGATTTTAAATCTTTGACCTGCCTATTTTTACATTTGTAAAGACTTTGTAACTTGTTTTAGAGAGGTACTCAATAAATAAAGGTACTTGTTATTATTATTGCGTAATGCAGTGGAGTCTGTTGCTTCATCCGCCTCTTCCGCGTTGTTTTTTTTCTTGTGTAATGGAAAAATTCTGTTTACTGTCGAGGACACATTCTACTTACAGCTCGTTGATGTTGAGACTGAAGTAACTGACATTCTGGCCACTCTTCCTTTCTATCATGACTCGGATGAGTCCTCTGATGACAAGAATCATGACTTACATGGATAAGTATGACCAACTATGATGTGTCTTAAATCTTCTATGACTTAATGCTTGCCATTTTTTAACAGCCGTCTAAATGAATTACCTGCAGTGCTCAGTTTGTGTGTCTGAGGGACTCTGTGATTTACTTCCATCAGAAGAGACTGATGAGATACAAAGAAGAGCTGCACCCACACACTGACCTGGTTATACACACACACACACACACACACACACACACACAAATAAGTTACAGTGTGTGACCTCCAGAGGACAGCAAAACATGCCTTTGTATTCAATTCAATTCACTGCTTCATTGGCATTCAAGTTTTAGAAACAGTTTTGCAAAAGCATTAAAAGCACACACTCATCAAACACAAACATTTGTATTGTTATACAGATGATATATTGTTATACCTAAAAGTCTCAGTTTTCAGAGGAACAGTGTGTTGCCATTTTACGTGACGATGGAGATGGTGCAGTTTTCAAAAGTTTGTTTTCTGGTAACTGTTTTCAGAACTTTGGGTTTTCAGTCATCCAAAACTCTGTTGTCATGTAAACGAACAGTTAAAACGTTACATATTCGGCTGAAATCATTGTGTGAACTCGGACTTTGTGGCATTTGGTTTTCCAATGCTTCTGGAGGAACCAGTGTTGATTGGTTTTGTGAAACCAACAATCATAGATAAAAATGATCCTGCAGTAAAATACGGGGATAGATCAGGGTGAAATGCATCTGCATGAACTAGTCATCTGTCCTGACGCCTGAATGTGATCGCTACAACTTCCCTACGGCCAGACTTCCTGCTGCGGTTGATATTCTGCCAGGACGGTGGTCATGGCTGAACAAGAGGCAGGACACGTGGTTCAATTTATCAAAAATATGGTACGTTTATTACAAAAATTGATTAAAGGGCAGTTATAAAACACCAAACCCACAAGGACGTTGAGGGAAAAAGGGGGACCTTGGCAGATGCTGAGGCTTACCAACGATGAGATGGTTCGACGAGGGGTGAGAGGGATTCCCAACAAAATAAAAGTGAAAAAGTGCCTCAATCACACGTGGTAGTCACTCACACACTCAACCCCATTGAAAGAAAGGCAACACAGACTCGCACAAAAAAATAAAAATAAACAAGCTTCTACCCGTTAGAGGTCAGGGGTCAGGGCTTTGTTAAAAAGGCACTCAAGAATTCCTGCAATCAGAATCAGAATTTATTGCCAAGTACAATAACATACAAGGAATTTGATTTGGTGTTTTAGTGAAAAACAATTGGTGCAAAACAAATAGCTCCAAGTCACAAGATCATAAAAGCGGTAGGCACTCAAGAATCTGGCTGAGGTGGAGCTGGGTTGAACGTGTGTCCAAGTGTCTGAGTCCTCAGTGCATAACCTGTGAAGTAATCGCTTCACGCTTCAACGAGCAGCCTGCAGACAAAAATACCATCCTGTAACATGGTCTGAACACATTAAAACCTATACTGAAAGAAAATGTTAAATTTACTGATGTCAGTTAACACAATGTGTGTTCAACAAGACAACAACCTCTCTGTCATATTTTTGCTGGTTAAAGAGCATCCAACTTTTGTTGCTCCTCCTTTTAGCCAGCCCTCTGTGTACGTCCCCGAACACTTCTCCTCAGCTGGGCCCTGTAGGATTTACAGAAGATGAAATAGATGAGCGGATCCAGGCAGACGTTGAAGATAGACACCATGACGCTCAGCTCCTTCAGGTAGAAGAAGGCCTGCCCCCATGAGCACTGCCTCCTCAGGAAAGCGTACGGCAGGCGGACCAGGTGGTACGGGACGAAGCAGACGCAGAAGACGCTGACCAGCACCAACATGTTCCTGCGGGACTTGGCGAGCTTCTTGGATCCGGAGGACGCCTGCTGCCTCTGCTGTGCTGCTGACAGCCTGCGGGAGGTGCCGTGGTAGAAGAAGATGAGGGAGACGAACACGATGATGAAGATGGCCACAGACCAGGTTTGGATGCCTTTGTAGAAGAGGCTGAGCGTTTTACTGTGCAGAACGTCACAGTCTAATGTATTTGGGAAAGATGGCAGTGATTTTTCAGTGAGGAGCGACAGGGTGATGTAGGTGGTCATTAAGGCCAGGAGGAAAACCCAGGTTACCGTTGAGATGATGTGGGCGGCTCCCACTGTCTGAAGGATGTGATTCCCTAAAGGATGGACGATCTTTAGATACCTGCAGAGAGAAGAGGCCGGTGTCAGTAGATTACTCATAATCATCACTGTTGTCAGACACAAAGAACTGGCACAGAGGGAGGGGAACACTAGGGATGTTCTCAAAATCAACTTTTTCATACTATTGTAGTATGTAGTATGTACTGCAAACTACGTTCAACAGTAGTATGTAGTACGACAGACAACCGGTAGATATTTTGCAGTATGCCAGGCCCGGCTGAGCTGGTTTCTGGTCTTGTAATAGGAAAGTCAACAACAGCCCAGCTGATGTCAAACGCTGCTACAGCGTAGCATCCTGAGAAAAACTGAGGAGTGATTCATTTAGATTTTCATGATTCTGAGAATCAAAAAATATAATTGGTGGTATCTTTGTGTGGTTTGGTCTGATTTCCTCTTTTACTTTGGACGTTGCTGTCCGTCATTTCAATCTCTGACCTGGCACTTTGAATTGTGGGAATAAGTGCGCGAGGGAGACTGGTCTATTCTGTCCATTTTTTACAGAATCAGTACAACATCCGGGTATTGTTGGCATACTGTGGATCTCGCATCTTGTTCACAAACTACATAATGCATTTTAGCCAAATGAGTACGAACTTCTAGTATAGCAAGCAGTTTTTGAAAACAGCCAGAGATTAAGTGCTCAAGGGGAGTGGAGACTGCTAGGCACAGGTGAGACACAACAGGTAATCACAGATGCCGCAGACACAGGAGGGAGGGAAGGAAGCAAGGGATCTGAAACGAGACAGTAAAACAGGAAACACAAGACATGAAACATGAGGATAACAAAAAAAAAGGAACTTTACTCTCCTGGAGACGTGCCATGTTGTTCATATTTACAAGTTAATGGTTTTAATAGAGATGTTTATCTTTTAGGGTTAGAAATTGAATTCTGAATTATTTCTCAGCATCGGGGTAACATCTTCCACATGTTGGCAACTGGTCTCCCTGAACTCAGACCTGCTGCTGCATCCAGGTAAGAGCTTATCATAAATGAATATAATAACCTATCAACATGTAGTTAGAGTTCAGGTCTGTGCAATGTGTGGCCTTTTGTTTCTTTGAACATATGTTGAACTAAAACATCATCACTTTCTGAGCACAACCACAAGAACCACACATCTTTATTCTGAAACGAAAAACCTGCTGCAGCTGAAACTATTTATTAATAGTCTTTAGTCAGTGTATAGTTCAGTGTCAATGCATGCCCAGAGTTCAGTCTGATCTTGTTTTTCTGTGTCATGCATTCTGTGTCGCAAGACAACCAGCCACATTCACACTTACAGACAATTAAGAGTCACCTTTTGAACTAATGAGCATGTCTTTAGACTGTGGGAGGAAGCGGGAGTACCCAGAGGAAGGAGAACAGACTCCACACAGAAAGACCCGGTCGGACGGGGGATTCCAACCAGGAACCTCCACGCTGTGAGGAAACAGCATGCCTCCACACTAAACCCTTCGAGTAAACTAGTTAGGTTCTAACTTACATTGTGTCATTGTTTGGTTACCACAGAGACGTAAAGTTTATCTTAACTAGTAGAGCGTGACGTCCAAACTAACCAAAACTTTGTTGTGGATATAAGGTCTTAACTTGATGTGACCAATCAGTGAGCAGCAATTTTCTTCATGTAGTGTTTGTTCCAGTGTTTCCTCTCTTGTCTGATCGTCTCTGAAGAGACTCACAGCTGAAAATAACTTCTCTTAAAGGGATACTTCACCTGTCAAAACATGAATCTGTATTGACATTGGGTCATATATGTAGAAATGTGAAATACATTTTGAAGTTGGTGCCTTCTTGGATGTGAAAAGGCAGAAAGTGTCTTTTTGGCTCATGTGGATGAAAGACACCAAATCCCAGAATGCACAGCACCGCAGGCCACTCCCACTAAGGTCAGGTTTACAGACATTTACTTCAACACATACGGCCATTTAAACAACTGATTCAGAGATTTCTTCCAGAATTGATCTAGTAAATTCCTGTCAGAAAACAGACTCTATGTCTGTGTCCAGAGACAAACAGTGAGAGCACCGACCCTACCAGTCCGCCCCGGCTCCTTGTCCTCACTGCCGCCAATAGGCAGGCATTATGTCTCGGCTGCTGAGATGGCAGCGGCCGGCGGCGGCCAGCAATATAGTAATATAGCCACAAGACAGTTGCTGCTGACAGGCTGGTTTTGTTTCTCGGCTAACAGCTATGATTTTGAGTTATCGGAGATTTAAGGTGTAACTTCTGCCTACGTTGAAACTATCTCAGCTGGTGACACCTTAAATGTTAGTAGAGTGTAAACTACGTCTTAAATTAGAAATTACGTTCAGGGTTAGAGGACTAGAGTAGACTACGACAGAAGTTACACAAGGCTGGTGCAGGTACTGGTCGATAACAAGCCAGTCTATGAACCAATCTGCTATCGGCTTAACAAATTTAGTTTATGGGCAGACCAACACACATTTTTGGCCCCAGGTTTGGCCTCCAGATATCCAGGACCAAGACCTAAGTATACCTCAACCATTAATCATTTACAGTCTGACTTAAAGTTTAGAAGTAACATGGTGTTGAGAAACAACGTCTGTGATCAGTATTTGATCCGCTCACATTTGCATTTGTCTGTTTTAGAGATTATTAGAAAGCTAATCCATAATCAGACCAAAGCTAATGGCTCCTGGATTGCATCTTTTGAATAAGATAAACTAAAATAAGTCACTCCATCTTGTTGAGGTTCTGTCTGTTCCTACCTGTTTGCTGCGATGTAACCCATGAACAGGATGCTGGCGTACATGTTCAAGTAGAAGGCAGTGGAGCCAAAGTTGCAGTAGATCCTGAACACGGTGATAGAGCGGCTGGCAAAATGGCCGATTCTGACGGGGAGGCTGAGGGTCATCAGGAAGTCTGCAGCTGCCAGGTTCTTCAGGTAGATGGTCACGTTGCTAGACGCCTGCTGGTGAGCGCTGAAGAAGTAAACCTTCAGGGTGAATCCGTTGAGGACTAAACCCACCTAATGAGGAAAAGGCTCAGATGATGTACCAAAAAAAAAAATCAGAATGCTTTCTGCTTTCAGGAGACAGAACCTGAGTGACTCACCAGAAACACCAGACTGTAGACCAGCATGTAGAAAATGTGTGCAGAGTTGTCGACTTGATTGCAGAGAGATGAGCTGTTGGTGTTCATCTGGTCAGATGCTGAGGACAGATTAAAGGATGGGGGATCTCCGATTCTTTCAAGGTCTGTCATGTTTCTGGATGTTGTGGGAGAGTTGAAACATAAACATTCAGATGTCATCAGTCTGTATACAGGAAGTGGTTAAAACTGAAAAGGAAAAGATGGGTAACCTGCCCACTGACTGCAGATGGAATCTAACTAATCAGCTTAATCTGGTGCAGTGCATCTCCTGTTATTAAGTGAGATGAATGTATGTTCTACATGGTTCCTGATAAGATAAACAATAAACTAAACTACAACAGCAGCAGAGTAAACATATATAGAACAGAAACACACGGGAAGTAAAATTACAAATTAAATAGTTCAACAATATGTGTTCTTTCAGAGTCAGGAAGAAACCTCTGAGGGAGGGGAGCTTTTTATCTTGATCATAAGAACATGTATTAGATTTTATTCTTTGGTTCATTTTCTTAATTCTGAAAATAATAATGTAATTTAAATATGTATGTTATAATGTTTGCAATTGAAGAAAACATTAAAATGTGTTTGCATCATTGTGATGCTAACTTTTAACAGTGAACAGCTCTCACTGTCTTTTTCTCTAAATATTAAAGGAGCAATACGTAACTGTGGCACCTAGTTTTTACAATGGAGTCCAGATTCTAAACATTGTAGAGAGCTGCCCCCCCCCCCCCCCAGAGTCGATGCTCACATAGGTTGCCATGTGGTGAACACTGCTCAATTCAAAAGTATCTCTCACTGCTAATTATTTACAATAATAGTTCCCATTCACATTTATGATAGTAAAGAAAACCCTAAAGTAAAGTGAAGGAGTCTCATATTGATCATGTGTATCATTGAAAATGTGAAAACAACTAAACTGAAGTTACAAAAACATCCCAATCGTAAAAAAACACAATCTCCTTTTCCTCTTATATCCAACTTCAGTGGTGACATACAATGTTTCTATGATGGATGTTTAACCGATGTCTAACATAAGGGTTGTAGAATAGTAAAGAAGCGAGTTACCTTCAGCGCTCACCTGTCCGCGAGTCAGTTTGAGTGTCTGTCTTCTTTCTCGATGCTCACTGCAGTAAGATCTGAAGAGAGGCAGAGGAAGGAAGAAGAGCTGCCCGACCACTATTGATGTCACAAATGTGCCAATTATGTACATCACTGTCACACACACACACACACACACACACACACACACACACACACGCACACACATACCAAATAGGAAGTCACTCGCGACTGCTACAGTCTTGTGCACATACTTAAACGGCTGCATTAAGTTTTCTGTTCTCCAGTATGCTCTACCCAAATCGTTGAACTACACATAGCATTGAAATAAAGGCAAATTGTCTCATTACATCTCGACTATCGTAACAGCCTTTTAACCTGCCTGAACCTAAAATGTATAGATAGGCTCCAGTTGGTACTCAGCTGCCAGGCTTTTAACCAGAACCAGAAAGCATGACCACATCACTCCTGTTTCAGCATCTCTACACACATCATCATCAGATGGAAATTAGCTAGTTAGCTAAATCTGGTACAAAGCATCTCTTCTCTTCTGAGACGAATGTTTTTTTTGTTCATAGTCTCTGATTTAAATAAACTAAACTGAAACTGAAACACCAACTCCCTGTCATTACTTTTAAAGCTCTCCATGGCCTTTTCTTCCAGCTACATATCAATTGAATGGATTTTATGTCTTAAAGTGTTTGCTCTTAATCTTTGCCTTGATTTTAAATCTTTGACCTGCCTATTTTTACATTTGTAAAGACTTTGTAACTTGTTTTAGAGAGGTACTCAATAAATAAAGGTACTTATTGCTACTTAAAGGGTATTGTTATTGCGTAATGAAGTCTGTTTCTTCATCCGCCTCTTCCGCATTGTTTTTTTTCTTACCTTAGAGTTGGTAAATGTGTAACAAAACCAAGTTATATAGGTGTACAAGTACACACACACACACACACACACACACACACACACATACACACACACACACACACACACACACAGATACAGAGCGTTTAAAGTGTGTCCAAGAGAGCACCCCAAAAATGTTCCTTATTTGCCGACTCATCCCCAGTTGGTGAATGTGTAATCAAACCAAAGTCCCCAGTTAGGTAGGTAAAGAAGTACACATACAAACACACACGCACACACACACACACACACACACACACACACACACACACACACACACACACACACACACACACACACACACACACACACACACACACGCAAACAAATAAATGTAAAAGGTTGTCATTGCTCGTAATCTAAAGCTTTTTTTAGAGTCATCAAATATCAACATTACATGAATTCTGCCATTAAAGACTTAATCAGAAGTATGTTGCGTTTTAATTAATGGTCTTGAAAAGTCTGCCACAGTGGTTGTCAACTGGTGGGGCGAGACCCAAAAGTGAGTCGCGGAGCCATTTTCAGTGGGTCTCAAAAGATTGCTCCAAAAAGTCTATGAGGTGCTTTTTTTTATCATATTTGTTTTTCGTCTATTTCTTTGTTCTGTCAGATTTTTTGTATTATTTGAGGTCCAAACTGCATACATTTTTCATAATGAATGAATAAATATGATTGGTTTGGGTCCCGATTTTCATGAGGGTAGACCAGTTGAGATCCAGTCAGTGGTCTATAATGACTGGAAGCAGGTGGAAGTATTGTTTACAACTTGAAGCTGTGGAGGCTGATTGATATATAGGGAAAATGTTTTATTGAAGAACATATTTACCACAAATAAAGTGAAGCTGTGTACTTAAGACATTTTTTTTTAAAGTTAAACAAACAAACAAACTCTGGACTGATACATTAAACACTCCACCAGAAATGTTCACTTATCACATAACTGCTGTTATTATCATGTGTTTACACTGCCCTCTGGTGGTGAGACAGATTACTTACAACTCTGCTGTTTAGTGACACACTGTGACCACTAGAGGGCACTGCAAACATTTATTTCTTTAGACTGGGCAGGAGTTTGCATTAACATTTTTATGTTCTTTAAATTGTGACTTTAAAGTCTTTATCTGTGATTTTTCTCACTTAAATGTAGAAATCAAGTCTATCCTCTGAAAATAACTCTGTGAGTCATGACTGTCTACAATGGGTGTAACACCCGAGTCCCACTGTCTGTGATGTTTTCAGAGTTTTCAGAGTCCTATCTTCACTTTGTTTACATCGCCCGGACGGCCGGCTGACTCCTCCCCTCGTGTATAAAAGTTGTTTAATTGAGGGACTAGAGAAAAGAAGAATAACATACTGTACTCACTGCTTAACTGTGTTTCTAGATCACGCTCATTTCGCTAGCATTAGCATGCTAACACAACAATGCAGTACGAGTTGTTTTGGTTTCATGCTGGCGACATCTGCTGGATGAAAAAATATATAAAGCCTTTAACATGAATCTTCTTTTTGGGATATGATAGATATGATTAGTGAGGTTAGAGAGGGTAGATATTTAATATTTATTTATGCACACATCAAACTTCTGGCCACCCCTCCTCACAGTGAATTATTGCCCCAGTCAAAAAAGTCTGGACATGCCCCTGCTTCAGTGGTCCCAGTACTGCACTGCAACATGTGTGTAGTTACAAGGGTAGACCATTAGAGGGCAGTGAGGAGCCAGCAATACAGACATGCTGCCTCCTTTTGTCATAAAAGATACAGAGCAAACTAATTTTAACCTCATTAATAGATATGCTACAGGTTACTCTTCTGTCTTTGTCACCTGCGTGATGTGGGGTTAATTAAGCACCTGAGGGTTGAACAGCGCAGTGAGAGGGAGGACTCGTGACCCAATCAGCTGATTTTACTTAAAGAGGCTGGCAGTATCGTGATAACTTTGGAGTAAAAATGAACACAGCAGCAAAGTCTGGTCTGGCAGGTTTGATGCCAAGTCATCAGAGTTTAGTTTCACTTCCATGTGAGAGCTTCTTTTCCTTTTTTCTTCCTTACCTTTACATCCTTTATTTCCTTAAGCAAAGACAAACAGAAATAAAGCCAATCCTACATTTTGTAAAGAACGTTATGAAAGAAAAGAAAGACCTGACTATATTTTTGATGTATTTTGAGGTCTAAATGACTTATAGATACAAAGGAGTTGGACTTGCGGATTGAGGCAGGAGTGGTTGCAAAGTCAACATGTCAACCAAAAATGTTCAGATTGTGTCTGACAAAATTATGAAATACTGAAATGATCACCACAGAGGGTTTGATAAAAGAGGATTTCTTTTAACCACAAACAGCTGTTACATCATGACACCAGACTCCACTGATAAAACCAACAATTTTAGCCAAAAGAAAATAAAGTTGCTCGTTTCATCACAAGCTCCAAAAAAGATTTCATTTTTATCGCAGCCACTGAAGCAATCTCAAAACTTTTCTTTACCTTCAGTCATTAAGGGCTCAGTTGAAAAATATCAAGGAACTAAATTACATTATTTATTTACAATTTTCACAGTAATGACACGACTACACAAGAACGAGAAATGGTGAAAATGCAAAATACTTTTGACCAAAATTCACATCTGAGTCCGTAAATTGAAATATAGATTTGATCTGCATCCCAAAGAAGACGCACAGAGGCGGTACAATCAGGGCAAACTGTTATGATTGATTTCATCTTTAAACTTTACATACGGTTTTATAGTGTAGATACAGTCTAGTTATTAAAAGGTATTTTGTCCTCCTGTGTTTCCTCTCCTTCTCGTCTCCTCTCCACGTCTCCTGACCTTGTTTCCTCTCCTAAATAAATCCGACTCAGACTCTGGCTCTGGGCGGTCGTTGGGGATCTCTTCCTCTCTCTCCCGGACAGCTTCCTTATCAGAGACTCTCTGAAGGTTTGGCACATCAGGACGTAGATGATGGGGTCCAGGCAGACATTGATCGCCGACAGGAAGAGCATCCCCTCCTTCAGCTGGAACAACAGGAAACGAGAGTGATAACTGAAGCCGGACTTGGGCATCTGGCTCATGGTGTATGGCACGCGGCAGACGTGGTACGGCACAAAGCAGATGAAGAACACCAGCAGGAGGCTGAAGATGCTGCGGTGTACCTTGTGGCACACTTTGCTGTTGATGTTGTTGCAGCGCACGCGGCGGTACGACTGGTAGACCCGGCAGGCAATGGAGGTGTAGCAGAAGGCGAGGACCAGCAGGGTCACCCAGAACAAGCTTGTGCAGAAGAGAGTCGACGCCTGGTGCCACTGAATCCCCAGCGGCGTCTTCAGCTCCATGCACTTCCTCGAGTTTGTCTCGTTGGCAGGCTGGCTGGTCAGCAGGACATTGGGCAGGACGCCAAGGAGGAGGAGGCTCCAGGTGAGGAACGCCAGCGTGCGAGCAAATCCGACACTCTGCAGGAGGTGTGGCAACGATACCCGGGGAAATCTGGCCCCGCAGGAGGGAGAGGCGGCGGTGGAGGAGGCGTGTCCAAACATCCTGACGTAGCGCTCCAGGCTGATGAAGCCCATGAGAAGGATCCCCACATACATGGAGGAGTAGAACAGCACAGAGGTGTAGCGGCAGATGACCACATGGAGGCGCCAGCCACCCAGACCCAGCTGAGCCGCCATCTTGAAGGGGAAGGTGGAGAGCATGAGTAAGTCGGCCACCACCATGTTCTTTAGGTAGACCACCAGGCCCGAGTCGGTGGGCAGTCGGACGAAGATGGAGGCGGCCAAGCAGTTCATGAAAAACCCAACGATCCAGATCACAAAGTAGAGCGGCGGGAGGACGTCATTGGTGAAGACGCTGCTCAAGTCCGATTGGTTGGTGGAGTTGAGGTGAGCCATCCCTGGAAAGAAACGAACAACAAAAGAACAATAAATTATATACAGAAAAATCCATTTTTAGACAGAAGTACGTTCAACTCTGTTACAGTAGGTGGCGCTATGCCCCCTGCTTGACCTTTTATGTCCAGACAAAACAATCAACAACCGCCATTTAGTGTTTTCCTTCCATCCGTGTATTTCAATGTGTTGCACCTGATACAACATAAACTGTCTCTTCGACTAGCCGGCACCCTCAAGCACACGCCATGTTGATTCTTCTACTCCAGTTGCCTGCTAGGTCACTTTGGGTCACATTGAGGTGTATACATGCGAGGGTTAATCGAACCCCAAGCGCATTATCACAGTGTGTTAGTCCAACTTTGAGATATTAGATGAACTGCTTGAAATAAGTTAAAATGATCTGCAAATCATAAAGTCTGTCTTGTGTAAATGTGTCTCTGAGTCCTGACTGTCTACAATGAGGGAGAAGCTCGAGTCCCGCTGGCTGTGTTGTTGTCAGAGCCGTGTTTACATGGACGGGACGGCCGGCTCCTCCCCTTGTGTATAAAAGCTGTTTTAGTCAAGAACTAGAGAGAAGAAGAAGAACATACTCACTGATTATTTGGATGTTAGTAAGAGTTTTTAGATCACACTCATTCTGTGTCAGTTTACATGAAATGTGAAGCTACCAGCTAACTAAAGAGCGCTAACATTAGCATGCTGACACAACAATGTGAAGCTACGAGCTAACTAAAGAGCGCTAACATTAGCATGCTAACACAACAATGTGAAGCTACGAGCTAACTAAAGAGCGCTAACATTAGCATGCTAACACAACAATGCAGGACACAGCTAATGTGAAGCTATGAGCTAACTAAAGAGCGCTAACATTAGCATGCTAACACAACAATGCAGGACACAGGCAACTGCAGCTCGAGCAAAGGACAATGTTGCGCTTAATGGTGCTTAATTATGGTGTGTTCTTTTTCATAACTCGTACTTGCAAACAAATGGGGTTGGAGGTGTGTCTCTGGAGAAGAACAGAGGATTCAAAATGGCGGCGCTGTGGCAAACAGTTTGTTTTGGTTTAGTGTTGATGCTCAAGGACGACATCTACTGGATCAAGTGTCATAAGAGAAACACCAGGGCTTATAATTAGCTTTTTTTATCTTGAAATATGATGGTTAGCTGGACTGGACTCAAAGACAAATGGATAAAATCTAAATGTTGGCCTCATGGTGGCGCTACAGAAACTTTATGATACATCCTCTGCGTAGGGAAAAGGAATATTTAAAATAAATTTCTCAGATCAATCCAACCAATCAGTTATTTTCAGTCTGACAATAGATATTCCCTCCTGTGGAGCCCTTTGATGAGTCACTCTGTAACAGTTTGGATTTTATTAAAGACTCATTAACTCTCCCTATACATCTCAATATTTTAAACATCAACAAAGGAGCCACAAACAGAAGTTTCCGGTTGAAACTCCCCGTTAACTCCCTCCTGAGGTCTTTTGTGTTCATGGAGTGAAAACACAGAGCTCTGTTTATACTCGGGCACGTGCACAAATAAAAACACACACTTCCCTCTGACATCGATTCATCACAGTCCAACACACACGCAGGGTCCTCCACCATACACCCTTATGATAACAGGACATTTACAGTCCAAAGGCGACACCAGGATGTCCTGATTTTGTTCTTATTTTTAGCCCGCTGTCACTTCAAACAAGTCTCGATGATCCTGGAACTTCTTCTCGTTCATCATTATTACACTTTATAATAACCATCATCTATAAAGGGTAAGTAAGGGTAAATAGATAGTTAATTAACCATTAGTTAATAGTTATTTACTTTCAACAAACAATGAAATGATAGTTAATAATGTTTGCTAATGATTTGTAATGCTATAATTTATGTTATGTTAACAGTTTATTGATGCACACATTATAACATTTCATACACTTTATGAAGCATTTGTTAATGACCAATTATTAATCATTCATAAAATATTAATTATCTATCTAAAACATATTTATAGATGCTTTACAAAGTATCGATAATGGATTATAATCTTCAATTCCAACTTTATAATAACCATCTAAATAACGTTAATAGACGCTTTATAAAATATTGACAAACCATGAACAAATATCTGGTCCATGTATCTCTGTAATGTTTTTAGATGTTTTAGAAAACATCTCTTTTTATTTTAAGGTTTATAAATCCTTTGGTCATCATTAACAAACACTTTATAAATTGTATGAAATGTTATAATGTGTGCATCAATAAACTGTTAACATAACATAAATTATAGCATTACAAATCATTAACAAACATTATTAACTATCATTTCATTGTTTGTTAACAGTAAATAACTATCAACCTTATGGTTAATTAACTATCTATTTACCCTTATTTACCCTTTATAGATGATGGTTATTATAAAGTGTTACCTTAGAAGTTAATAACTCCTCTTAAACCTTTCGTCTGGCTCCTTCATGTTGCACAGATTACATCACACTGCAAAAACTCACACCTAAGGAAGTCTTTTTGTCTCATGTCTAATTAACAATATCTCATTACACCTAATATGGGACACATTCACCTAAGTCCAGATACAGATCGTATTGTATACTTGTTGAGTGTCTTGGTGAGTTTGTTTATATATTTGAGATTCACTGTTCAGGGCGTGGTTGGGATCCGACTCGATGCTGTCAGCCAGCCTTAACGTGTTTTTCTAGTAGGCTGATTCATAGAGTCTCTGAAGCGGTTGGCCCACAATCCTTGAGAACAGTTTAATTGGTGGAGCAGTTTAGACTTTAAAGTAGTGGACAGACATGTGTACCCTGTAAACAGACTTGAGCTTTTATAGCGCTTGTCTCGTCTTCTGACTACTAAAAGCACTTTTAAACCGCAGGTCACACCTCCACATTCACACACTGATGGTAGAGGCTGCAGTTTAAAGTGACCATCCCATTCATACGCCGCTGACAAAGCAGCAGGAGCAACTCAGGGTTAAGTGTCTTGCCCAAGAACACATCGGACATGTGGCTGCAGGAGCTGGGGATTGAACCCCTTACCTTACAGTTCAGAGATGACCGACACTACCAATGAGCCACAGCCGTAGTATTACTGTGCTGCAGGACACTTAGAATCATAGCAGAAAAAAAAACAAATCAAGAATTTGTCCACTCGCCCCCAAAAGATCTCAACCTGCGGAGGAAATAAACTCTTTGTTTGGTCTTCTTGCAGATATAGTCAATGTGGCCTCTTCAGGACAACAAATGGTCGATCATTTTACACATATATTTGTAAGATGACAACACAATTTCCTCAGTTTTCTTTGTATTTATCTTTGGGCATTATTATCACTCCACTCGACCACTTTGTTCACGGCATGTTGGTGCTATCAGGGGTCGGACATCAGAGCTGTATCGTCAGAATAAACCAGAAGGACTGATTTATTTCAAATGTAACTAGATCTTATTTTTCTTTGCCTTTCCATTTTGAAATAAGATGTTTATCTGGAGCTGAAAGTGGCTTATAATAAGTGTAATTAGATATTTTGAGTAAAGATTAGTCAAACACACTTCCTAGGATTGGAGTTTTTGCAGTGTTGGGTCACTTTTTAGACAACTGAAATAATATTTGGAGCTTTAGTTTTCTCATCACCAACTGGACTTGAGGGGACAAAGGGGAGTTAATTTAGGGCTGGCATCGAAAGTTCTGGACAAACTTTTATTTTCTGTATTTTTTCTAAGTTGACTTATACTGTTGGTTTGTTTTGTGGGTGATACAGCTCAAGGAGATACTGATTGACGGCAGAGATCAACAACTTCCTCTTTCAACACTCTACAGATGACCCGGGATGGGAAGTGCTGCAACGAGCCTCTGTGGCGTGCCAGCTGGAACCAGGGTTCAGAGGAAGCTGCGTCTATCAAAAAAAAAGATTGTGTATGATATTACAACATTTGCAAGAGTCATTTGTTAACCAAAACTGCCTCTGTCCAGCTCCCTGTGTGACGCCCGAGTGTGCACGGTGCAGATTAAGTTTTTTAATATTCACGTCAGTTATAGGACGTCAGCATATTTGAACAACCAAAACATGTGACTGTCTGAAAACAGCAGCCTTTATATTTCTGTTTTGGAGATTAATTGTGGGACTTGTGCTATCTTATCTCATCTTTGAGAGCTATTTTTAAAACGTCATGTAGATTGTTTTTAATTCAAATTTGCTACATTTCCAGATTTACCTAATATCTACATTTCACAACTGGCTGGTTCTTTCTCTAAAATTGGACGAAAATAAGTAGACTTTTAGCTCTTCTTCTGGTACTAACTGATTATTGGTGAACCAGCTTAGAGGTGCATTACAGCAACCAAGTGGACTGGAGTGGAACAAACAGAGTGGGTTTTGGACGAGCAGGGAAATCTCGACTCAAGCGACCTCAGAAAAGCTATGGTAATGTAAATGTAAATGTCATTATATGCAGATGATACACTGATGTATACTGTTCTATATATATATTTGATAAACGATGCATTTAGGTGTTTATCACATTAATGTAGCAGTGGGTAAAGATGAAGCTTATTGGGGTACTGTCTTTAAATACTATCCATCTATTAGGCCTGAACATCTTCTCTTGTTAAATTAACTCTTAAAATGCTGTTTTAATGCATCAGCTGTAACAATTTTTGAACATTTTATCTAAAGTTTAGTCTCTTTCTGAGCTGTATAAATGTCTAAATTGGTGTTTTTCCTGGGATCAGGGGCGGTTTCTCCTCTTATTTGCATTTTGTGCCTTCACAGAGTGTCACTGTTGTTAGTTTATCGGCTTGGGTTGTTTTGGTAGTGTTGGAGTCAAGACCACAAGACCACACTAACCAGGATCAAGATATATCCAAGTCCAGAGTGCTCCGAGACCGAGACAAGACCAAGACAATTAAGGATCGAGTCAATACCAAGACTGAGGCAGGACGAGACAGAGACAAGACCAAGACCTTAAATATGAATGAAAAATCAATAACTTGTGATTAAGGGGTGTTTCACTTCAAGAGCCGTTTTCCTTCAAATCACAATAAAAGTAGCCTCCCAGTGACGGTCTTGATTTTCAAATCTGGAGTCCGCCTGGTCTGAAAACAAACGAGATCGACTAAAAATGATTTAGATTCCAATAAGAGACCAAGATCAGTCTTGAGTATTAACTACAGCACTCGTTTTTGGGTCTTACGTCTTGGATATTTGTAACTTCTTTCTCCGTATATGTTAATGGTTCAACAAAATGCATCATCAAAGTTGCAGTATAAGTCATGATGTAACTATGAAAGGCGGTGAAATAAAAAAAAACACCGAGCTGTGCACTGTTAGCAGGAGGATGAAAACTCATTTACATGGATTAAAGACGGAGCTCGTATGGAAAACAGATGAACCGCAGCGCTTCAACAGAAACTTTTCACACTGTTTGATGGATATGAGTGTGGTCCTCTAACACCTCATTTATCATACAGACAGAGAAATCTATTAAGGGTACCAGCTTAAAATAGGAGTTTGCTATTTCTATGTTCACATACCTATATGTCAGTGTAGTTTAGCATTTTCATGTTTTTTTAAGGTGATTGGAGCTTCTCGTTGTGGTGTGGATTAAACGCTGCATCATGTTGGTTGTGCTATTTGTGTAGTTCCGTCTTCTTGCAATATTTGCACAAAGTTTTTGTCTTGTCTGTTATCTTCTCACCTCTTTCATTTTCTGTCTTGGGGAAGCCAAAAATGTCCTCGACTGTTCTTTTTAATTTAGTCTGAGTAGTTAATTGTTGTTTTTAATTCTGCAGATTTGAGCAGAAATACTTAAATCAACAAATCAAAATGTAATTCTCCCGTCAGCAGAGCTCAGAGGGTGAACAGGAAACATAAATACACAACCACATAAAGTCTTGTGATAAATACCACAACACAAATCATACTGTCTCATAACAACCTCATAAAGACTCTGTTAGAGTTTTGTTTCAGGGACGTAATAACCTGACAAAACTACAAACTGTGTCAGGTCATTAATACCTCTATAATCACAGAAACAACACTCACACTACTCTCACAATCTGAGACTTTTCACACAAATATTTTCAGCCTTTTAAAAGAACAACTGTACAACTTTAACTTTGTCTCAAAACTTCATCTCCTTACATTATTAATATTTAAAACGCTGAAGCCTTTAAACTGAGTGTACTCACCATATGACGAGTCAGATGTTCAGGTCCATACAGATGTTGCCTCCACCTGTGACATGAAGCTCAGAGCTGCGAGCGGACACTTTGAGCTATTTGAGTCATTGGACGATTTTCACTTCCTCTCTCTCTCTCTCTCTCTCTCTCTCTCTCTCTCTCTCTCTGTCTCTCTGAACGCCAACATCAGCATGATAAAATACTCAATATGACGATCCCAGTTTCAGTATCCTCTCTTTTTAAAGTGTCCTGCACAAATGTACAGCTCTTCGCTGTGTCTGCATACTGTATTTATCAACAATCAACACCTTAAAATTGGCAGGCTGTTATCTCACAGCCTGCTGTAGTCTGGGAACATCTTCACACACACTAAAAAAAGGGGGAGCAAGGGTAACCTGGGCACTAGGCATACTACCTTTTAAAAAATAAATAAAGGCGAGTTAATTTATATTTATCTGTATATATTTTATGTCTCAATTTCCTGACATAATCTGATAAAATGATCCAAATCAGTGATCTGATCTAATGGAACACACCATTAAACACAGAATTCAGTCAAATAAAAATGGAAAAAACAGAATTTAGGAAAAATAAACAAAACAGAGTCAGTCACACTGGTACTGTTATTTTATTTTAAGAAGTAGGCTAAATAAAATCATATGAGCAATCATGATTTGTGTAACTGTAACAAATTATTACTCTGTTAAAATGGCATTTCATTTGGTGAAGAGAGATAATGACTTGTTTAGGACTCGAAATTAAAAGGTTAGGACTTTTGACTCGACTTGAGACTTGCCAGTCTTTACTTGGGACTTGACTCGGGACTTGACTCGGGACTTGAGACCAAAGACTTGAGACTTACTTGTGACTTGCAAAGCAATGACTTTGTCCCACCTCTGGTTCATGCTTATTCAACTTCCACGACTGGAGGAGGACGGCTGTGTTTTTTCACCAAAAACATCCAGACAAATGTTTGTAAGTACCTGCAGGACACCTTCAGGTTCTGAGCATGCAAACATTGAGGTAAATATCCAACACAAGTACTGCTGATTCTGCAGGTATTTACTCATAAGTACAAACCAGTTAATAGAAGTGGACGTGCATCTGATGTGTCGTCACTTGATGGTTTGTGGGAAGCTGTTTTGAAGCTTTATATTCGGTGTTTTGGCCATTGCCATCTTGGTTTTTGGAGCAAGAGGTCAACACATGAGGCCATGTGTTCCACCTAGCATTTTTTTTTCTGAGGGCCAGCGTTCGCAGCAGAAAGTGGCCACCTGGAGAAAAAGTGCAGCGTCTCTTTTACGCTAGACGCAGCCGCTCCAAGGAGTCAGAGCGCATCTAGGGAAGAAACAGCTGGGAGCGCCTGTGGCTACGTGTGTGACCACTTAAAATAAGTGGGAAAAAAGGGATTGGAGCGAACGTAGCGCTCTCTCTGTTGCTTTGCTCCTCGATAAGGAGGTCATGAGAAGCAGAGGTAAAGCCTCCTACTTAATTTGATCGGCTGCTAAGGCCAGGAGTGACATTGACGAGCGCTGCGACTCCGCGCTTTGAGCTGAAAAGCTGGAAATTATTTTAACTTTTATGAACGCCCCAAAATAATTATTTAAAAAACACGTCTCGCAGCAGCAGAGACGAGCACTGCGACGTCGCGTCTTGAGCTGTACTGGAGGGGAACAATGGTTTTGCTGGCGACGCTTTTCTAGCAACGCGTCTCTGTGTGATCGAACTCATGGTCAGCTGCCCCACAATGCATTGCAGCTCTTCTGTCTATCCCGCAAGCTAGACAAAAAGTGGCTTAAAAACAAAACAACAGTACTGTAATATGTGTTATATGTTGTCAAATAAAATGCAATGACTTTGGTAAGAATGTCTCCGACATTAAAGCTCACCGGACTTTTAATACTGCATCTTTTGTAAATGTTGTGTTTTTTATATTTTTTATACTCTATTATAAATATTTGTAATCACCTCTTATATTTTATTTTATTTAAGTTCTTGCTATTTTTACTTCATTTCCTTTGTTAACTGTTTTTGCACCAAGACACCAAGACAAATTCCTTGTATGTGTAAATGTACTTGGCAATAAAAACAGATTCTGATTCTGTAAGGGAAACAGACATGATGTAGTGTTAATGTTTAGTTGTATTTGTCGAAGAATGTTATTTTCATTTCCTGTTATTCAGAAGATAACAGGATATGGGTTTGACTCATACCCATCTTGTTTTAAACATTATCTTTCTAAAGAACAGTGTTGGTGTAAACCGCCCCCACAGCCTCGCGGAAGAGATCAGGGTTTATCTGTAAATGGCCACAAACCATCAGAGCCCAGTGGCCTCAATCTGAGTCACCATACTGTTTCCTGTTTCCCATGGGTGACATGTAGTGGTGCGTTCGGCTTTTTCCTCAAAGAGAAACTGGAACTGAAATCTCTGTTTCCATAGGAACAGCATGTTTCTATTTCACACAGAGATGGAAACAGTGCTGTAATTAAAGTTGCACTCTGGAACTTTTCAAATCTGTCAGGCATCCAAAATGCCGTCGTCGTATAAAGGAACAGACAAAATGCAACAAACCTTTTGCGGCTGAAATCGTTGTCACTTAAACGTTGCCTCCGTTCACTCGTCGTGTCTGTTCTGGAGAGGTGGTGTGTGGTCATCTGACATTTGGTTGTCGCTGTTTTTTGTCTTTTATTGAGAGACGGGAGAGTGGAAAGAGTCAGAAATCTGGGAGATAGAGAGAGTTGGGAATGATCTGTAGGAAAGGAGCCACAGGTCAGTGTCAGACCCCCGTACATGGGGAGCGTACACTAACCACTAAGCCACCAGCACCCTGTCATCCAGAGTTCTTTTGCCCCTCTCTGTTGTGTATTGGATGTGTTAGCATTGTAGCGTCTTAAATATAGCTCAGTGAATGAATCTATATTTAGGATGGCATCGTGCTCGCTCATTGTAGTCTGACAAGAAGCAACGCTGTTTATTGATTTATTCCCCGTGTGTGTCGTCCGCCCACGCCGCTCTGTTCTGGAGGAGAATGAGAGGAAGAGGAGTCCAGCCGGGGGAGAGGAAGATCTCAGAGACGAGAGGAGGAAGTGGAGCATCTCTGTTCATCTGAAACAACATGAACATCTGCACAGACGCTGACTTCAGATCAACAAGAACTCTGTCACTGAAAGAAGACTCAGAAAACAAGCAGCATGAGGGTTTGCTGAACCAAACTGAATGTTTACATTCAAATATCTAAATTAATTTAACCCATGTTGTAAATATTTGTTTTAACTTACATTACTTCAAATATTTCCAACAGTTTTCATAGCCAGAAAAATCTGTAATTTTACAGCTGTAACGGGATGTGTCTTGTCGTAGCAGCCGCCATGACAGACACAAAATGTTTATTGTTGCCGTGGAAACACTGGATGTTACGTCATAGACCGCTGCATAATGAAGCGTGAGCTGCTGCTGAAAGCTGCCGTTCTGTTGTTTGATGAGCTGCTGTGATAAAACCATCATGTAAATTATATTTGGATACATTAGCTCGTCTGTAAACATATTCTCTTCCTCATGTTGGTTTCACCCGGTCGTCATGACTACGGTCAACTCAGAGGTTTTCATCAGGGATGGGGGGTGAGGAGGCAGAGAGAACTCCCATGATTCCCCGCCAGCAGCGACACCATCTTTTTGTTCATGTTTTGATTGAGAGCCCCTGCCGGCGGAATTTACGGACTGTGGGTTTGAGCTGCTATCACCTGTGTCCTGCATCGTTGTGTTAGCATGCTAATGTTAGCGCTCTTTAGTTAGCTCATAGCTTCACATTGTTGTGTTAGCATGCTAATGTTAGCGCTCTTTAGTTAGCTCGTAGCTTCACATTTCATGTAAATTGACACAGAATGACTGAGGTCTAAAAACTCTTACTAACATCCAAATAATCAGTGAGACTCAGCTTGGGGCGCTGGTGGTGCAGCAGTTAGTGCGCACACCCCATGTGTGGAGGCTGTAGTCCTTCAAGCGGGCGGCCCAGGTTCAAATCCAGCTTGTGGCTTCTTTCCCGCATGTCATTCCCCTCTCTCTCTCTCTCTCTCTGGTTTCTGACTCTATCCACTGTCCTCTCTCTCTCTCTGGTTTCAGACTCTATCCACTGTCCTCTCTCTCTCTGGTTTCTGACTCTATCCACTGTCCTCTCTCTCTCTCTGGTTTCAGACTCTATCCACTGTCCTCTCTCTCTCTCTGGTTTCAGACTCTATCCACTGTCCTCTCTCTCTGGTTTCTGACTCTATCCACTGTCCTCTCTCTCTCTCTGGTTTCTGACTCTATCCACTGTCCTCTCTCTCTCTGGTTTCTGACTCTATCCACTGTCCTCTCTCTCTCTCTGGTTTCTGACTCTATCCACTGTCCTCTCTCTCTCTGGTTTCTGACTCTATCCACTGTCCTCTCTCTCTGGTTTCAGACTCTATCCACTGTCCTCTCTCTCTCTCTCTGGTTTCTGACTCTATCCACTGTCCTCTCTCTCTCTCTGGTTTCTGACTCTATCCACTGTCCTCTCTCTCTCTGGTTTCTGACTCTATCCACTGTCCTCTCTCTCTGGTTTCAGACTCTATCCACTGTCCTCTCTCTCTCTCTCTGGTTTCAGACTCTATCCACTGTCCTCTCTCTCTGGTTTCTGACTCTATCCACTGTCCTCTCTCTCTCTGGTTTCTGACTCTATCCACTGTCCTCTCTCTCTCTCTCTGGTTTCTGACTCTATCCACTGTCCTCTCTCTCTAGTTTCAGACTCTATCCACTGTCCTCTCTCTCTCTCTGGTTTCAGACTCTATCCACTGTCCTCTCTCTCTAGTTTCAGACTCTATCCACTGTCCTCTCTCTCTCTGGTTTCTGACTCTATCCACTGTCCTCTCTCTCTAGTTTCAGACTCTATCCACTGTCCTCTCTCTCTCTGGTTTCAGACTCTATCCACTGTCCTCTCTCTCTGGTTTCTGACTCTATCCACTGTCCTCTCTCTCTCTCTGGTTTCAGACTCTATCCACTGTCCTCTCTCTCTCTCTGGTTTCAGACTCTATCCACTGTCCTCTCTCTCTGGTTTCAGACTCTATCCACTGTCCTCTCTCTCTCTCTGGTTTCAGACTCTATCCACTGTCCTCTCTCTCTCTCTGGTTTCAGACTCTATCCACTGTCCTCTCTCTCTCTCTGGTTTCAGACTCTATCCACTGTCCTCTCTCTCTCTGGTTTCTGACTCTATCCACTGTCCTCTCTCTCTGGTTTCAGACTCTATCCACTGTCCTCTCTCTCTCTCTCTGGTTTCTGACTCTATCCACTGTCCTCTCTCTCTCTCTGGTTTCAGACTCTATCCACTGTCCTCTCTCTCTCTCTGGTTTCTGACTCTATCCACTGTCCTCTCTCTCTCTGGTTTCAGACTCTATCCACTGTCCTCTCTCTCTCTCTCTGGTTTCTGACTCTATCCACTGTCCTCTCTCTCTCTCTCTGGTTTCAGACTCTATCCACTGTCCTCTCTCTCTCTGGTTTCAGACTCTATCCACTGTCCTCTCTCTCTCTCTGGTTTCAGACTCTATCCACTGTCCTCTCTCTCTCTCTGGTTTCAGACTCTATCCACTGTCCTCTCTCTCTCTGGTTTCAGACTCTATCCACTGTCCTCTCTCTCTCTCTGGTTTCAGACTCTATCCACTGTCCTCTCTCTCCCTGGTTTCAGACTCTATCCACTGTCCTCTCTCTCTCTCTCTGGTTTCTGACTCTATCCACTGTCCTCTCTCTCTCTGGTTTCAGACTCTATCCACTGTCCTCTCTCTCTCTCTCTGGTTTCTGACTCTATCCACTGTCCTCTCTCTCTCTGGTTTCAGACTCTATCCACTGTCCTCTCTCTCTCTCTCTGGTTTCTGACTCTATCCACTGTCCTCTCTCTCTCTGGTTTCAGACTCTATCCACTGTCCTCTCTCTCTCTCTGGTTTCAGACTCTATCCACTGTCCTGTCTCTACAATAAAGGAACAAAAAGCACAAAACAAATCTTAAAAACAAAAAAAATCAGTGAGAATCAGCCAAAACAAATCACACTGCTGCAGCAGCAGAGAGAGAAGTGGTGTAGGAGTTCTGGTAGAGAAATGTGAGATTTGTTGAAAACAAATAAAATATGATATTATATAAATAATAAATATTAAAAAACTTAATTTTTATTCAGAGAAACTGTGAATTTCCCTCATTTCAGGCTTAACTGACTTACTGAAACGGGTCCCTGGTCCAGTCTGAGACTCCAGTCCGGGGTTTATCCCAGTCCGACTCTTGTTCCTGATCCACCCCGGGGTTTCTCTCTGCCCTCTGACTCTTTGGGACACAGGAAGTTGGTCTATAACAACAACGGAAACTGAATTTATTCTAAATATGGATTAAAAATCGAAAGTGTTGTTATTGTATTTGGAGGCTCGGACTGTTGGAGTATCTGATTTAAGAGATGATGTCTCACACGGCGAGGAGTGGAGACATCATCCACCTGAATGTCGGAGGGAAGAGGTGAGGAGTGTCAAAGCTAACAAGCTAACAAGCTAACCGGGAACAAAGCTACTTCATGTTGCACCGATGAAGTGAAACAAAACCTTTACATCATGTTTAACTCCGTTATAAAAACCACTTCATTCATTAAACAAGCTTTTTTATTTATAAGTTTACCCAAATCTTACTATCGTGTCCGGTGTTATGGTTCAAAGTGTGACCGTGTTAACTGGAGACTTTCAGCCGTACCGCTCGGCTGAAAGTCTCCAGTTAACACGGTCACACTTTGAACCATAACACCAGCGATAAGCACTAAACTTGTGATTTAGTTAATGTGCAAGTTTAAATGTGTTTAAACTTGCACATTTAAACTAAATGTGCAAGTTTAAAAGTTAAAGAGGAAAAGTTAAGATAATCTGATTGTATTCTGAAATAAATTCGCTAAAACAAAAGATAAATAACTGTAAATGTTATGGTAATATTTAGCTTATGATTTAATCACAGTGTAAGTTCACCTGTTGTACTTTGTCCGCAGCAGCATAAAACTCTGTCCTGTGAGAAACATTTATCTTTAAGCAGTCAAACTTTTTTTATGTTTTCAGCTTAGTTTTAAAGTTAAAAACATGCATTTCATTTTAAAGTATACTATTTAAGTCTGAAAGTATTAGAATAACAGTGTGTTGTACGGAAGCCCAAAGCGGACACACATCAGTACATTTTATTTTTTTCTCCAGTCTTAACGAGATAACGAGATCCGCTCTTATTATCTTGATATCTTTTGAAAACTTGTTTTCCAGTGAAAAAGATTTAATTTCAGACGTTTTTCTTTTTAGGTCGTTGTAATCCTGACATAATCATTACTAACATTGTATTATTATTATTATTATTATTATTATTTAGCATCAATATATATATACATATACTGTACATTCTATATATTTTATTATGTAATTATATTAGTCTATATTATATAATATTATGTTATACTACATTATACTATATAACTGCACTCTGCATCACTGTGGTACAACACTGCCTCTCTTCTCTGCTGTTTACATTACTTGCTGCTATTGATGTTACCAAATCACTTTAATCATCACTTGTCACTTTATCTTTTCATTCTCTACAAATACTGTCTCAACTCCCTGCATAGTTAACTTCATCATTCATTTTGTACTTGTATATACCCTCTGTTTTTATTTTTATTTATCTTATCTATTCTGTTTAATGTGTATTTTGTATTTTGAGCTTACTTGTCTGTGCTGCTGCAATGCCCGAATTTCCCCTCTGGGGATCAATAAAGTATTAACCTATCCTATCCTAATGAGATTAATAAATCAAAACATT